>NC_059345.1:17093047-17398047 GCF_019703515.2 Myxocyprinus asiaticus | reverse complement strand
GCCTCTCACAGGGTTGAAACCTACAACCTCAGGCCGCAACACGTTATGGTCTGTAGACATTAAACCAACATAATAGAGTACCTACAGTCTGATTATCTCCAGAGTAAAGCTAACATGTGATGCATTTCATAGAGATGCTCTTTTGTGTACCTATTTCAAATATTCATAGAAAAGCATTAACTAGTCCTTCAAAGAGTAGAGAAATCAAAAAGATGCACAATGCCGGGAACCACCCAGTAGGATCATGCTTGTATGAAGCTTGGATACAAAAACAGTGGTTCCACCTTGATGTTTATCATAAAAAAACTCAAATATGAAGTGAACACAAATCTTCAGGAGCAGGTATAGGTCTCCACTCCCTCAGCTGAATGCATTGTTGCAATGATGGAAATATTTCACGAGGACTTTGGAAAGAGACCATCAGAAATCCCTATTTTCATTCTCCTACTGTGTGCCAAAGATCAAAAAGAGGCAGATGAAAAAGGATTATAGAGGAAGATGAGAGCGGCTCACAGATTGAACCAATTAGCGTTTTGACATCTGCTTCCCTTTATCGACCTGAGCTTGTGCACTGTACATCCTTTACCATAGAACGTGACTTACCAACCAGACCAGAACGATTCAAATATCTACAATAAATGGAACATAAAAACATACCCCTTTGAAACAGTAAGAGGCAAATAGAAGCCCAATAAGAAAAAGTGACATTGTTCGTTCTGCAACTGCTTCAGCAATACAAACAAAGAGTTAATTGTAATGCCAACAAAACTTTGCATACTTTAGGGTTAGGACGCTGGTCAAAGTAGAGATTTGGAGTAAAAAAGTACTTAAATATTTATGTTTCTCACCCACACCTATCATATCGCTTCTGAAGACAAGGATTTAACCTCTGGAGTCATATGGATTACTTACTGTATATGCTGCCTTTAAAAGCTTAATGCAGCTTCAAAGTTCTGGCCACCATTCACTTGCATTGAATGGACTGACAGAGCTGAAATATTCTTCTAAAAATCTTTGATTTTGTTCAGCAGAAGAAAGAAAGTAGTACACATCTGGGATGGCATGAGGGTGAGTACATGATGAGAGAATTTTCATTTTTGGGTGAACTATTCCTTTTACTCTTAAACATGATATTTTTCCTCCACTGACGTTTAAGTTTAGGATTGGAGTTTGGGAGTAGGGTTAATAAAATATGCATTCCTGTTGACTGTATCACATCATTTACAACAAAAAATACAACTCGCTCTTGGCGCCACCCTGTGGTCATTTAACCCTAACAACCCTGAGGTAACAGCTTCTGCCAGTGGAGGCAGTGGTTTGAATATAAGTAAGCACAGTAAGATCAGTAAGATCTATTTCAGCAGCAGAACTTTCAAACTACTGATGCCGAATACACAGTGTGATCAGTCTGAAGCTTTCTGCCTGTGCCGGGAAGTGAAAAATAAATAAATATGAATATACATCCATTTTATTCCAGCAAAAAACACTTGATCGCACATTGACTTCTGAACTCGTAACAAGGAACTACCCAGGAGGACCTAAAGGCAGCACTATTCACACAAGTCTCCATTCAGTCACAAAAAGTGGCTGCTGGGAGGGAGAGATTATAATCTACTAAAGGCTGAGAGGAGGGGTGGGCAACATTACAATACACTAAGCAGCACACCTTATATCGCTTGTAAAGAGTCTGGGGCAAAGGTTTTAGTAGTCAACAGGAAAAGAGGGTAAGTGAATAAATGCCTGTGTGAGTGAGAAAGCAAGACATGGTGATAAAGGCTATTGTCTTAACCTTACTATATTGGGTGTTTGCAGGGTCACAGAGAATATGTGCTTACAATGGGCAGGATGTCATATAAAGGCCAATTGTTTTTTTTTGTTTTTTAATCGTCTTGTGTGTATGAACAAGATTGCCAGAAACAACACAAGTAAAAATACACACATACATGCAGAAAATGGCACAACCAAGGCTGTCACACACAAGCAATTTTGTGGATGCTTTCTGATTTGAGAGTACTGTTTCAAATTAATCTGCCCCATATATTAAAAAAAACAATTTTATTTTTATACAAGTCAACTTCTTTAGTGCCTTAAGGCAAAGTGGAAGCCATATTGCAATGTTTTAAACACCCAAAGTATTAAACAAATCTGCTTTTAAAATCTGCTTTTCACTTTTAAGCTTAATACATTTGCCCCTTTGAAAAATATCTCAAACGCTTTTGCTACTACAAGGCTCTTCTCTTAAAAAAATGCCTAAACAATTTTAACGGAGATTCTTCATGCAAATATGATTTTATTCAGACACAATCCAAACAAAAGAGGACTGTTGCAGTTCCATGGTACAGTGAATAATTTCCATATTCAGGTACATGTCCATAAAATGTTATTACAATGTTGGTATCAGATGGTAATAACATGGTACTTTTATCCATAACATGGTGCTAAATGATTACCATATTCATATACAGGGGAAAAACTAACACAGTCACACTACTCTTGCGTATGATATGTATAAGAATAACACTGTCATAGAATTGTTAAATAGAAGACTAATAGAGATAGTTTGGTTCAGTTTTATTACATAGAGTGTCATCCAAAAAATTGGAAAATGGCAATTTGATCAGAGTTGAAGTGAAAAATTTACTTGAATTTGGGGTTTTCTTAGTAGTGTAATGCCCAAAGTATACTTCGGTTTTGTCGCGAATGCTAGTCTTTCAAATTATACTTCATTTGAATGTATGCATGCACAGGTGCTTGGCGCATGCGCGCTCTGACTGCTATGAGAGACTGGACCAATTCTCTTCAGGAGTTTAGACCATTAAATATGTCTTTATTGGGGCTGTCAATCAATTAAACATTTTTATCAATTTAATTACATGGTATGCCGATTAATTAATGGAATCAATCGCAATTAATCATATATATAAATATTTGCTGAGAAAACCCCTCAAATAACACTAATTCAATATATAATGATTAAATAATTATAAAGTTATATTTAAATTATATATGTATATATATATATATATATATATATATATATATATATATATATATATATATATATATAAAATACACAAAATTAAAATGCATTACATTATTTAGGCACACAAGTTAAGCATTAAAAAAGATAATACATAAAGTGGCTTTAGTATGTAGTACGTATATTGTTTATTTCCATATTATCAAACATAAGCCTATCATTGGCCTACAGTTCATAGCAATCCATTTTGCAACTGAATTCGTCAATCAGTTCGAGATTTATTATAAGGGCTTGTCTAAGGATGCGTCAATATACACCTGCATATGCTTTTGGAGTGTCTCGGTTGCACTGCATCATAAACATACCGTTTTTAGGTCGCTGTGTCAAGTTAAAGTTTGAAACACATCTTGAGATCCCTGCCTTCAGATTTGCACTCTATCACGCTGTGTTTGTACGCAAAATCGAGGTCTATTTGAGCTGAGCGTTGCCAATACAGCGAGTTTTGCTTACTGTCCCCTGGAGAACACAGGTGGCACTCCATGCTTGAATTGCTTATATGGAAGGAATATTACTTATTACAGTCCAGGGACATGATTAATTGCATACAATTTTTATATAGACTTGAGTTATATAAATGCAGGTATCTTCTGACCTCCTAACACATGCGTTCTTCATGTGCACATCCACTGCGTTCACTTCCGTCTGCTGATGTTCAGTGGCAATTTCATCTTCTTCTGCTTCTTTGTGACAGCAACAGCCACCTTGTGCACCCACTAATTACTGCAAATAATTCCAGGCGCATGCGCATACTGCAATTTCAGAGTACACAGTGTTAGAAAAATCAGGCTGCACGCATTTAGTGCTCAACCACTCTGATGATGATGAATTTGCGTCACACGTCCTGTATGCAGACGACTAGCATTCGCGTCTAACCGAAGTATACTTTGGGCTTAGTTGTATCCTTTAAGGATACATTTTTATTTCCTTGGTTTACATTAAAAAAAAAAATAAATGAAAGATTAATCTCTCATTTCATGTTTTCTGTCAATTTCTGGAATTTTTTAATATGAAATAAAATTATATCATGAAATATGTGAAAAGTCTGGCAAGGGCATAATAAAAAAGGCAATTTAGCAGGTGGAATACCTACTTATTTACTTTAAACTTTTACTATGATACATCTTCAAAAGGGTTATGCCATATACATATCTAAATTCATGGTGTGAATTCAGGACCTTTGCCACAGATACAAGCACCATTGAAATCTAATAAATGTAATGAACGGGAGAGTCCTGTGAGGTCACAGCACTGTGGTAGTGTCTTGTGTTTGCATTGTACATGTAAAATCCCTGGTGTGTATGACAAACAACGGTCTGGTCAACAGCAGCACCACAATGTTGCTTGTTTCACGGCTAATTAGATTCATGCAACTGTCCTAGTTCTCATTACAGCTAATTCTCTCTCTCTCTCTCTCTCTCTCTCTCTCTTTCTGGCTGCTTGGTCCAGTGACTGAATTATCAAGGGGGGTCGTGGTGGAGTATGGAACTCATGGCCCGATGCAGGGAAGGTTAGCATTTAACACATGTGCGTACATGTAAACAAACACTGGCTCCATCTAACATCCTGTCAGCACAGAACTCTGTCTTTCTAATCACAGATCATCGATGCTCTTCATATTTTTCCCTTCACCTTTTCAGAGATGATGCTAAGCAGTTTTTTCTACATCTATGAGGTTTAAAAATGAAGAAAGACGCCAGGAGACGTAAAAATACGTTTTTAAGCACAATTAGCAGAGTGCAGCTACACAATGACCTATGACACCAAAGGAGAAAAGAGTCATTGAAAGCTGAGAGGGAGTTGCAACCCCTTGGTCACCCCACCCACCGCTGTGGGTCTGTCTGTCTGACGGTCATGGGCGAGGGTCTGTGGAGCATACCCAGACATGGGCCGCTAATTAATGTTGACAAGCTGCCACTCCTCCCGGTCAAGGGTCACCTTGCAATCACTGACAAGTGCAGGTAGTGTCTGCCCCTGGAAAGATGACACAAAGATTCCCAGACAACCCCCTCCGATCCTCCTGCTTCTGTTGGCCTGTTCCTACACCCATTCTTCAGTACTTGCTGTGGTTTCTATCCCCCATAACCGCCCCTCGTTCCTTGTTGAACAGAGGACAAAATGTTTTTGTTCTTCCACTATGTCTCTTAAACACAGAAAGCAGACTCCATCCCATTCATTGACTCAATGAAAGGAGGAAGTGTGAGAAAGAGGGAAATAAAAAAAATCTTCTACAAAATAAAAATACATAAATACATTATATGTGTGTGTGTGTGTGTGTATATATATATATATATATATATATATATATATATATATATATATATATATATATATATATATATATATACATACATGTAACCGTATATGTATAAAGTCACAACCTGCAAATGTTACCTTAAGGAGTCCTTCCTATCTGATGTTGATTCCTACCTTTTTTTGGTCTAAGCTAATCTATTCAGGTTGATTTAGTGATGTTAAATAATATTTTTGACTTGAAGAAAACCTGTTAATAAAGATGTTACCACATAAACCACATTTTTAAGATAAAATGTTTTCAGTCTGTATATACGGCGTATATATAGTGATTTTTCACTTTATAGACATTATAAGGTTAAGGATATGGATTCAGCAGGTTATGAGTGATATGACTGAAGGTAATAAAACAGCATGTATGCACTTGTGTAACAAGAAGGAAGTTGTTTGGTGTTGTTGTCTAGTAATAGACCAGTAGATTAATAGGCTGATATTTGGCCATTTTAAGATTATCTGCAACATGGGAAAACCATGCCCACTTGACCAATAAACAGAAGTTGTTTCCATCCGCTAAAATGATATCCTTGTCTATTGTGAATATAGTGTAGCTGTGAACGAAGCAGCGCCCACACAGAGGTCACTACCAAACCAAGCAACTTCCTATTGGTCAGCACAGCAAATTCATCTGTCAAACTACACCAAACTGGAAGTCCGCGTGAGATCTGCGAGGGGAAATTGTTCACTATCAGCAGTCCCATGAGCGAAATTCTCAATCGCATCGATTCTCATTGAGATGACCCGTGGAATTACACTGTGCAAAACGTAAATGTGACCCTGCCTTAAGTGTTCATTCCACTTCAGCAATTGTGTGTATATCTCATGTGCTGTCATTAAAATGTATTATATATATATACATTTAGTCATCATGCTCTTTAGATATCCGTATTGGCATCGGCCATTGCAAAAACGCATTCTGGTCAACCTTGTTGTGATTTGGTCCAAATAAAAAGATAAATGTATACTTTGGTTAAAAGTGAACAAAGTACAGTGTGAAACTAAATCCAAAGAAATCTCAGAAGATGATAATGAAAAAATATCGATAACGAGTCTCCTGCTTCTCTGGTTTTTCTCCCACATGAAAGCACCTCCCATACAGAGGTCACTGCCAAACCATGCAACTTCTTGTTGGTCAATGCGGCGAATTCGCCTGTCAAAGTTCACCAAACTTGAACTCCACGCGAAATCAGTGAGGGGAAATTCTTTGCCTCTGGAAGTCCCTTGCGCGGAAATTCAGATTGCACGGATTCTCATTGAGATGACTATATTCCACCTGCAGACTTTTGCCGTGCGAAGGTAAATGTGACCGTGCTTTAGTTGTTCATTTCACATTAGCAACTGTGTGTATATCTGATTTGCTGTCATTAAAATGTATTATGTACATATCTGAATTATATTGGCCAATAGTCATCATCCTTTCTAGATATCGGTATTGGCATCGGCCATTGGAAAAATGCATATCGGTCAACCTTGTTGTGATTTGGTCCAAATAAAAAGATGAATTAATACTTTAGCTGGTCAGTGTTTCCAATTAATTACCTAGACTTACCTAGACCTAGATTACCTCATAACGAACTGAAAATATTTTTACACTTCTCATAATAACGACACGCACATGCTCACACACACACTTCCTGGAACCAATTATCTAACGTTAACGTTATTACCAGCGGCTCTGACAACGTAACTATTTTCAGCATCTGATGAGCAAGTTCAACACAGGTAACCACTTTTTCTTCATTTCTTTGATGGCTCACAGGGCTCGACATTAACGCTTGTCCGGGACAAGTGGATTTTTGAAGGGGCAAGTGAAAGAGAATTTTACTTGCCCGACCAGACAAGCAGACTGATTAAAACGTCAGTAACAAAAAAATAACAAGCTATATTTGTGATAGCCTAGGCCTGTTTCACTTATTAGAAAGTTCATATTCTTATTCTTATTCTGCTGTTGAAAATAA
This sequence comes from Myxocyprinus asiaticus, assembly GCF_019703515.2. Taxonomy (NCBI): domain Eukaryota; kingdom Metazoa; phylum Chordata; class Actinopteri; order Cypriniformes; family Catostomidae; genus Myxocyprinus; species Myxocyprinus asiaticus. The sequence continues at coordinate 17,390,742 of NC_059345.1, read as the reverse complement.
TCCAGAGTGCATAATTTTATAATTCACTATCGATCTAGTAACAGCTGCGCCCTCTTTGATTGACAAGCGGTATATGTATGTGTGCTGAACATGAGCGTGTTCCAAAAATGCTCATGCCAATGCGCACCTGAATGGACAAATACATTTCAAAATTCCGCCAAAATGCCCGTCTTGGTGAGGTATTCATGTAAACACATAGAGTGATGTCTAAAGTTAACGTAAACAGCAGAGAAAAAAGCAGATTTGTATTAAAATGTCAGCTTGTAAGTATAAATGTAAGCTAATAAATATACCTGCTGCTGTTGAGTGTAGTGAGTCATTATAATAATAAACAACCATACCAAGAAAATGAGAAAACACTCACTGCTCTTGATTGGGTAACTTTAGTAGCTTTAAAAAGTATTAATGTATTATAATCATACAGTGAAGGCCAGTAGTAGTTTTATGTTGCATTTCATTCTGAATGTTTACTTGAACACTTGATAGCTCACTGCTGTTAAAAACTTTAAAGTTGTTAAAAAAGCACTGAATTTTCTTAATTTGAATTTTTTGTTCTATTATTTTTAATCTATTTCTATTCATTGCTATTTTTTTTACTTTATTTTATTACTGACTGTTTACTAGTCTTGAATAATTACTTGAAACACTTAAGAACTTGAAACCATTCTTCCATAATTAACAATTTAGTCGGTGTTATTATTTGTTGTGGTTTTGAAGCTGGTATTGAGAATCGTCAAATTTCACTACCGACTACTGAAATTTTGGTATTGTGATAATGTATAGCCTATATTGTACATGGTAGATCTTGTTGCAATAACATGATGAAAAAGTAGACCTCATTCCATAGAAATGTGAGCACCCCTGCTCTAAATGATGGTGATGAAGGCTTTTCTTTATTTGACTATTATATGTGACATAAAATAATTATCATATGACAACAGCCTCCTCCCCTACCCAGAGCAGTTCACATTTCTGTTGCAGAGAATTGAGTAGACTGCATAGGTGCACTATTAGGTTGGCCATCGGTCGTCATTTTTAGAAAAATATACTGAAATATATTGAAGTTACTTGAGCATGTAAGTTAAATATCCTTTTTTCTCTCCGGATAAGTTACTTTTTTACTCGGACAAGTGAATGACCAATTTACTTGTCTGGAGGACCTGCACATGACAATGCTTAATATCAAGCCCTGGCTCAAATATATGCTCTAGTCGATTTTGTGTTTTTACCATTTGTGAACTGCGTTAAACTGTGTCTCATTTATGCTTTGTGGGTGTGACTTTTTTGCCATGCCATAACCATTCATATCTATACAACCAATGTGTTTATGATTAAATTACTACTAGAGCACAAAATTGGTTACAAGAGCACAAAGCTCTTCATAGATCTAGCCTCTTAATTTTGCTCTCAAAGTGCACCAGATTGATGCATTTAAATGCATCCCCCTAGAGGGTCCAAGGTCCACCCAACACAGTCGGTGGGAAACACTTCTGGTTAAAAGTGAACAAAGTACAGTGTTAAACTATATAAAATTAAAAATCTTTAAAGATGATAATTAAAAAATATTGATAATGAGTCTCCTGCTCTTCTGATTTTTCTCCTAAGAAACAGACCCCTAGTATCCTGCATGTGTATTCTCTAGAGAAACATTTGAGACAAAGTTGATAACTTCAATGACACATATCTAAGACCTCCATAGTGTTTCCTATGCTATGAAAAAGCAACCTCTGAGCAATAAACTGTTCCTCCAGATACATATTTTTTTGATAAAGCAAAAAAAAAAAATTTTAATTCTAGAAACTCAAAGGTTTCTTTTCACAATAGGGTTAGAGTTCATTTGTAGTATTTCTAATTAGCTTTATATAAAAACAACTGAAGTCCATGGTATATCCTCATTTAGATTTAGGTAACTGTGTATGTACTTCGCAATATGTAACTGTGTGCATGTACTTAGCAATAGTTTGGAGGAGAAATTGTCCACAGAACATGGCTAAATCTAACAAAACCTGACATCTGGGGACAACCTCAAAGGTAAAAATGATCAATGAATTGTAAATATATATATTTTTATATATATATTATTATAAAAATGCTCATTTTTATTATAAAACATTTTTTTATAATTTGGGGGACAGGTTTGGGGTTAGGCTTAAGGTTAGTCTGTAGTAATTATAACACATGAACTGTTTGGACGTAGCGGGAGGATCTCAAACAGTAGCTCCTGTCACAGACCCTTCAACTGATGGAGAAAATGTGATGGAGGAGTTACTCCAGAGAGTCAAGACGTCAGATGATGAGCCAATAATGGAAGAATGGAGTGTGTGAGCGTAGTATACATGAGAAGGTCTGTGGGAGTTTTCTAAGGGGGAGCTCTGCATCCCGTCACACTCCGTGGGGCAAAGGTGATGACAAATGCACCATTTAAAACTCACTCAGTCAACCGAGCGACTCAGCCTGGGAAAGCCATTCACACACACGCATAGAGACCCTCCCCCTCCTCAGTCTGTAGGCTCCATAAAGTCTGTATGAAGTCCGACTGCCTAAATCCCCCAGCATCAGTAACCTGACTACATTATGATCCCCGCTTTAAGCTTTCGGCTCAGCAAGGGAAGGGGGGGGTTTAACCATAGAGCACTGGGGCTGTAAGTCCAACACCTGGTGTCACCATTTCAAAGCTCCTCAAACTAAAATTACCTAGTTATTAAATCATAGGGGACACATAACTCTCACACCTTCTCACTTGAGCAGGTTGTCTGTGTGTGCTGATCCAAAATCTGAACATAAAGCCAGTTAAGGTGATCTATCAACCATTTGTGAAAGGCAAAACAAGATGAAGCTGGAATATTTATTTACTTAATGTTATGGGTTTGCGCTAAACCTCAAACCCTGAGTATTAAACTTCAGTGTGTAATTGTCCTGTACCGTTTGTTATGTGTACATCAATGATACCTCAAATCTTGTGGCTTATTGAGTAGAGGTGTTCAATTACTTTTTTAAACAGTAAGACTTACGATTTTCACCTGGTGAACAACAAAATGAGCAAAACAAAAAAACCAAAACACACACGCACACACACACACAAAAAAAGGTTACCCAAGTTATATCTAGGGAGCAGAATATCATATAGACTTGGGGGTGTGCTCTTCTGACTTGGTCCAGTAAGCAACCACCTAGAAACCACCTTTTCAAACTTTTGATGCCATGAACCAATGTGAACAATATGATGATCCCCTTGCGAGGGACCCTTTCCAAAAATATAAAGACAGCTATATATTTTCATGTATAAAGACCCATTTATACTGTGAGAGAAAAATAGTTAGCGTGATATTGTTAACACAACATTGTGTTTAAATAATTGGCTTTTATATTGCCATTATACTAAATCCAAAATAAATAATTTGGAAAATATTTATTTTGCATTTCGATAGCATGTTAGTGCTATGTAAGTTGATAGTATTTCTTTTTTATCCACTATTATAGTAACATTACATGTATATAAACTTTATTTGTAGTATATGACATTTGTAATATATGTAATATACGATATATTACTGTTTGCATAATCGACAGATAATAATGTCAAAATAAAAAAAATAAAAATAATACTTTTTAGTTTTTTACACCTAGCACCCAGTTGCAGCCCCCCTGGGGGTCTCAGACCCCAGTTTGAAAACCCTTGACCTAGAAGACACTAGCAATCTCAGACAAATCCACTAAAAAATAATCAAAACCCCTTAGCAATCACATAGCAACACCCTGGCAACAACCCACTATGGCAGCCATTTTTGCACAAGAAGGCATCATTTACATATTCTTCAGAAAATACATAAATCTAGTCTTACTAAAACTATGGTGTTTGGTGGAAACTTACCATGGTGCATTTTACTAACTGAGGGTATACCGGCTCTACTGACTGTTTGTGAAATCAGTATGAAGCTACAATATCCACAACATTTCTGTGCACTTCAAATAACAGGATTGGTTATCCCATTCCATTTAAATTAAATTTTGTCGTTCACTTCTCAAATATACAAAATAATCTGGAGATGGGCGAGAAAAGTGATCATTTCTTTCTCAGGTTCTGTGAGGTCTTTTTCCAGAGACTATCAATCACTCTATGCAGATAAGGGGTAAAGAAGACAGAGATTATGAACGGTTGAGGATTAATCACACAGCGTATGAGAGCAGTAGAATAGGATAAGTGTCTTTGTGTGTGCATGTTTTAAAGTACGACAGAGTAAGCATATACAAATGGAGTCAGGGGATTTTCACATTTTCGTACAGAACTGGATGTGGCTTCTGGCGCTGGGCCAATACAAACGAGAGAAGAGCCTGGTGCCTGTACCACCAGCCCCATTTGAGCCACAGAGAAATATTTACCCAAAATCTCACAGGATCCAGACTCTCTAGAGCTGAATACACTTGAGCAATGCTAGGTTAAAATAAAATCACACAAAATCTGGATGACTTTCTATAACCTATATCTTTTAAAATGTTGGTCTACTTTACTATTGTGGTCTGGTCTACTACTAATCTTTTTTTTTTTTTTTTTTTTTTGGAGTTCTCCCCTTTTTCTCCCCAATTTGAAATGCTCAATTCCCAATGCGCTTTAAGTCCTCATGGTGGCGTAGTGACTCGCCTCCGCGTCTGAGACGTCAATCCGTAACCATGTAACTCTACACACCCTAGTAACCAGGCCAATTGGTTGCTTAGGAGACCTGGCTGGAATTATTCAGCATGCCCTGGATTCGAACTCGTGACTCCAGGGGTGTAAATGCAAATTAGTTAATATTTTAGGTATTTACGTTATGTTAATAGAGAATTATTTGGAAATGTCAGCCTGCCAATTAATATTTTTTCAACATGTTACGCAAGTGTACATTTTAAGAATAATCGACAATAAATTGCACAAAATCTGGAAAATATTTTATCGATCAGTTCTAATTTTAGGTATTCGTGGTAATAGTGCGCAACAGGACCCACACTTTTTCCGCCGTCTTGGTTACGGAAGTGTTTTTTCCATTAATGTTTTCCATTGGGATTTCATAAAATCCTTCATAAAAGACTTCTAAGCCACGAACCAAACCAACAAGCTCCCAGGTGAATCACACGATTACAAACTTTAATTTAAAGCAAAATGTATTTGAAAATTGGACAAAGAGATAAAGGTACAAGACTGTGTACTTAACGTCTTTTATGAGGTAAGAACTGCAATCACATGAAGCACTGTGAATGACGTAATCGAATTAAAAACAAAGGAAAATAAAAAAACTTTTTTTTAAAGTTGTTGATTATAAGTATAGAAGGTTAGCTTTTATCTTCAGGATCATGGGTAGCATAGTTCTTCACCAGGAATTTCGCTATTAAACATGATTTCTTAAAAATGAAGTTGAAATAATGTAGACTGATGGCTTTAATGAAGCATGTACCATCGATTAACAACCTCTGAGCTCAAGGTAGGTCTGTCTTTAAAGGTATATAAGTTATCATAAAATCAATTGCCCTATAGATTTTTTTTTTTTACTTCTGGAACCAGACTGTTGATCTCTAATACCATAAAGATTTTCTAATTAATTTTGTTCTAAATATTGCATTTACTGATTTACGTTATTAATGTTAATAGTTAGGGTACTTCAAAGGGTCATTAATAGATTAGAGATCGATAGAGACGGGTCAGCTTACTTCAAATCGCTTCTCAACGTACATTTCCCTAAATTGAGGACAGGTACATTCCAAGCTGGTACAAAAGAAGAGAATTAGACCCGTTTACCTCCCTAGTACTCTAATGCATTGCCTGGTCTAGGGATGTTTGGTCCAGATGAACTGGTCTAGGGCTGTGACAATACAACCATATATCTACTGTTTATATTGAGATAATTTTTTTCAGTGTAAGCGTTCTAGCAGAAGACTCCCAGCTGTACATCATCATGCCATTATCTAGTTAGCTCCTAGCCAATCATACATCAGCCATTGCTTTAAAAGCCTGCTTTCAATCTACCTCTTTGCTGTTTCAGTGTGCCAACACAGCAATTCCCAATTCTGGACATGGATTTAGTCACTTGCTCCTTACCTTATATCCAGGATCAGCAACTCCTCGTCGCAGTGCACATCTGCAATTTCCGGAGTCTCAGTGGGATCACTGTCCTCTTGGAATAATAATAGAAATGTTAACCTGGCATCTCCATCAACCCTGATCTCTCCAGGCCACAGGTGAACCAGCTCAGACATAAAATCTTGGGAAGCCTCAAGATTAAAAGCGCCGAGTATGGCTGCTGCATTGCGAGCTCTGACACAACATGGCAGTGTTTTGTTTGTTTTGTTCACAATTCTTATGTTTTTTGTCTTGGATGTTGTCTGCCTTATTGTCTACGACAGACAAACACTTTTGGACATTGGTTCAGCAATTTCACACCATAAACCGGACTTCAAATTCCTCAATGCCGACCCGCTGTTTACAAACACGCAAGCGGAGCCCTTTGTCTGGGCAGTCCGGACGCGGAAACGCAGGAGGAAAAGGGGAAACAGAGCCGGCGTTCTCATCAGAGTAAGATGCCGCACAAATCGACCCCCGCTACCCAGTATTCTACTGGCAAATGTTCAGTTTCTGGATAACAAACTCTGCGAGCTGAAAGCACAGATCTCTTTCCAACGAGAGACGAGGGACTGCTACATTATCCGCCTAACAGAAACTTGGATGTCTGCGGAGATTCCAGACTCAGCCATTGAACCTGCGGGGTTCTCCGTGCACCGAGCGGACAGAGCGAAAGACCTCTCAGGTAAAAGCAGAGGTGGTGGTGTATGTTTTATGATCAACAAATCCTGGTGTGATCAGAGGAACGTACATTCTATCAAGTCTTTCTGCTCTCCTGATCTGGAATTTCTCATGCTTCTGTGTCGACCATTCTGGCTACCGAGGGAATTCACAGCGGTCATTATCACAGCTGTGTACATTCCCCCACAAGCCGACACAGACCGGGCAATCAAGGAACTGTATGGGAGTATAAGTGAGCAGAAACTGCGCACCCTGAGGCCGCGTTCATTGTGACCGGGGACTTTAATAAAGCCAGTTTCAAATCAGTCGCACCAAAATACCACCAGCACATTAGTTTCAACACGCGAGGGGACCGGGTTTTGGACCATTGCTACTCTCCCTTCCGGGATGGCTACAAATCTCTCCCCCACCCACCATCGGACCACTCTTCCATTCTGCTTCTGCCCGCTTACAAGCAGAAACTGAAACAGGAAGCACCCACCATCAGAATGATCCAGTGCTGGTCGGACCAATCAGACTCTACGCTACAGGACTGTTTTTATCACACGGACTGGGAGATGTTCCGGTCCGCCTCTGATGACGACATCGAGGTTTACACTGATAGCGTAATGTGTTTCATCAAAAAGTGCATGGAGGACGTAGTTTCGACCAGAACAATACGGATCTACCTGAACCAGAAGCCATGGATAAATAGCGATGTTCACGCGGTACTTAATGTGCGGACCTCCGCTTTCAATTCCGGGAACGCAGAGGAGCATAAACAAGCCAGTTATGCACTCCGAAAATCAGAACAGCAAAATGTCAGTACAGGAACAAGATTGAAGGACAGTTTAACACCACCAACTCTAGAAACATGTGGCAGGGAATTAACATCATCACGGACTTTAAAGGGAATAAAAACTCCATGTACACCGCTGCCTCTCTCCCGGATGAGCTAAATACTTTTTATGCTCGTTTTGAGGGAAATAACACCGCCCTCGCGGAGAGAGCTCTCGCGGCCGAAGCTACGGAGGTTAGTTCACTCTCTGTCTCTGTAGCGGATGTAACCCAATCCTTCCGACGGGTGAATATCCGCAAAGCCGCGGGCCCAGACGGCATTCCGGGCCACGTCATCAGAGCGTGCGCGAACCAGCTGGCTGGTGTTTTTACAGACATTTTCAACCTTTCCCTCTCTTTGTCTGTAGTCCCCACATGCTTTAAAACATCCACCATTGTGCCTGTTCCAAAGCAATCAAAAATAACTTGCTTAAATGACTAGTGTCCTGTTGCTCTGACCCCCATCATCAGCAAATGCTTTGAGAGACTAATCAGAGATTACATCTGCTCAGTGCTGCCTCTCTCTCTTGACCCATTGCAGTTTGCTTACCGCAACAACCGCTCCACTGATGATGCCATTGCATCTACACTACACACTGCTCTCTCCCACCTGGAAAAAAAGAACACTTATGTGGGAATGCTGTTTGTAGACTACAGCTCAGCATTCAACACCATAGTGCCCTCCAAGCTAGATGAGAAACTCCGGGCTCTGGGCTTAAACAGCTCGCTGTGCAGCTGGATCCTGGACTTCCTGTCAAGCAGACGCCAGGTGGTTAGAATAGGCAGCAACATCTCCTCATCACTGACCCTCAACACTGGAGCCCCACAGGGCTGTGTTCTCAGCCCACTCTTGTATTCCTTGTACACACATGACTGTGTGGCAACACATAGCTCCAATGCCATCATTAAGTTTGCTGATGACACGACGGTAGTAGGTCTGATCACTGACAATGATGAAACAGCCTACAGAGAGGAGGTGCACACTCTGACACACTGGTGTCAGGAACACAACCTCTCCCTCAATGTCAGTAAGACAAAGGAGCTTATGGTGGACTTCAGAAGAAAAGACAGAGAAAACAGTCCCATCACCATCAATGGAGCACCAGTGGAGAGAGTCAGCAGCTTCAAGTTCCTGGGTGTCCACATCACTGAGGAACTCACATGGTCCATCCACACTGAAGTCGTTGTGAAGAAGGCTCATCAGCGCCTCTTCTTCCTGAGACGGCTGAGGAAGTTTGGAATGAACCGCCACATCCTCACATGGTTCTACACCTGCACTGTAGAGAGCATCCTGACTGGCTGCATTTCCGCCTGGTATGGCAATAGCACAGCCCACAACCGCAAAGCACTGCAAAAGGTGGTGCGATCTGCCAGACACATAATCGGAGGTGAGCTTCCCTCCCTCCAGGAAATATATACAAGGCGGTGTATGAATAAAGCTCGGAGGATCATCAGAGACTCCAGCCACCTGAGCCATGGGCTGTTCTCACTGCTACCATCAGGCAGGCGGTATCGCAGCATCAGGACCCGCACCAGCCGACTCCATGATAGCTTCTTCCCCCAAGCAATCAGACTTTTGAACTCTTGATCTCCCACGATCAAAATACATCAGCACTGCACGTTATTACTCTTACTCTTATATCTCACACCGGACTGTCATAAATTATATTATTATTATATATATCTCTCTTAACAACTTACTATCAACCGACAGCCTGAATGTCAATACAGTACAATACAATATATTTTATAGTCCAATATATATACTACTATATATACTTTTTTATTTTTATTGAATAATGTGTATCTATATTGTGTGTATTGTATACTGTACAGTGTATGTTATTATTTGTATATTGTGTTGTGTGTAATTATGTGTATATTAGACTTTAAATTGTGTTGTGTTAATTTGATGTTATTCTAAATTGGTATATGTCTCATCACTGTCACGACTGCAATATTGATCGGAACTGCACCCAAGAATTTCACACACCATTGCACTTGTGTATGTGGCTGTGTGACAATACATGTGATTTGATTTGATTTGAGCCCGTCTTCCCTCCCTGACGATGCCGCCGCTCCTGCCCTGCATCAAACCTATGATTTGACCCATAAACGATCAGCAAATCTGGACCTTCATCTAGATCTCAGTCATGTAGGAGACCTCCCTCAGTCAAGCCACCACATCTACCGCAACCGGAATGCACGACCCGGTGCTGGAAAGCCTGCGATCCTCGCCAAGTCCGTCAAAATTATCACCTCAAGGCAGCAGCTGGTCCCCATCAGAAATATACTAAGTTCTCAATCATCTTAATCAAATGCATTTAGAGGATGGTTTATGGGTCCTAGGCTTTCTGCTGCCAATATTGTCATAACCCTCATCTGCATCAATATAAAATTCAAGTGGCAATATTTCATTTCAATAGATCATTTGGTTCTCATAGTTCATGGTAGGTGATCACGCGTTTCACAGCGTGACGGCCACACCTTGCGGGTAACTGAGTTTAAGGTTCACAATGCTGATTCATTCATTGTGTTGCATGCCCGAGTGTACCCCTATCGGGGAATCAAGATCTGTTATTCATGCAAGTCATGATGCATAAGTACTTATTGTATGAGGTCTTATTACTCATTCAGTTAAGATGATGCTTTGTTTTGTTGGTCACTCCTATCGCACGTTAAATGATGAAGTGTTTCATTCTTCATACGTCTACTTCCACGTTCTCCAAATATGCAAGCACCACTTGTTGTTGTGCGCCTCTGACACCTAGCAGTAGGCTCCACTCATTACATTTCCGTTTTTCAACAGCACATTTCATTACCAGCGCAATGCATTTTGCTGCCTTTATATGATCAAGTCGAACAGGGGTCTAATTCCTATTCCACAGTTATGTTTATGTTGTATTACTCATTAAGGCATCATTATAGTGCAGAGATTTGTATTATATGGATCTCCAAAAATCATTTATTCACTGTTTGGACCATGTTTCAATCAATGGGGACTTTCTAAGCATTGGGGCTTTATCAATGTTCCAAATTTCAAAGCTCATTACGAATTTAACAACTACGTTAGCCTAACTACATTACATTTTTATTTTAAGTATCAGTGCATTTAATTCTTTGCTCTGTTCGCTTTTAATGTGCTCGTGGTTGGGAAAAAAAACATTAGCCAATGCACCAAAACATTATGACCACTTACAGGTGAAGTGAATAATGTTGATCATCTTCTAAAAAGGCCACATGTCAAGGTCTGGGTAGATTAGATGGTAAGCAAACAGTCAGTTCTCATAGTCAACGTGTTGATTGCAGGAGAAATGGGAGGAGTAAAGACTTGAGCAAATTTGACAAGGGCCACATTGTTATGGCTTGATGACTGGGTCAGAGCATCTCTGAAACAATGCCACACTGCATTCATTGTTCGGGAATGGTTTGAGGAACATGATGAAGAATTCAAGGAGTTGCCCTGGCCTCCAAATTCCCCAGACCTCAATCCGATTGAACATCCGTGGGATGTACTGGACCAAAAAGTTTCCCCACCTCTCTGTAAATTAGACAGATCATTAGTTCGTGCTTCCTTCCTCCCGCCAGTTTCATTTTCCATATGTAATCTCCTGTCCCTTTGAGTCACCTTATTTCGCCATGCCATCATTCATCAAGGCCGCTCCAACTATCGCCTCCTCACGTTAGCCCATTCCGTCGATTACTCTCTGACAACGTATCTATTGACGACGGCTGCCGATCGAACCTCCAATTTTGGTCCCGTTACTAATACACTGGAACAGAAATTCCCTTTTCCATAACAAAAACCCCAAAACCTCAGATGGCATGTCATTTTTCACGGACGCGCGCCCTCCGTAGGTCTTGGAGGCTACTTTATAGGAACATGGTTTGCAGGGAAATGGACGGATTCATTTCTCACTCTCGCACTCAGCTCCCCTTTATCCGCATCTTCAAAATTTACCTCATTGTCATCGCCAGCGTATTATGGGGTCCCCTCAGGGCACACAAACGTGTCGTGCTTTTTTCAACAACATCACTGCCGTCACGATCATCTATAAGGCCGGTCCTCCTCCAGGCTCATTATGCCTCTACTGAGACATTTGACATAGCAGAGCATCAACTGCACTTCATTCTCTCAGCCGACCACATTCCTGGGTTTTTCAATTCAATCGCAACTCTCTCTCATTTTCAGGAGTTTCATCGACTATGTCCCTCCACCAGCATACTTCCCGTCCCCTGCCCACACCTTTCGGACTTTCTGCTGGACTAAGCCCCTCACTCCTCCCCCTTTTAGATTCCACTAAAACTCATGCAGAAAGGACTCGCCTAGTCCACGCTCATTCATAATCTCCAGCTCCTCCTGCCCACACACCTTCACGGTTATATATCTGCAAATTAGTTCACATTTCGCATCTGACCCCTCAAACATTGAGGTCTCGCACAAGATATCGCACAAGCAATGGTCACCCTCGTCGGAGGGCTCATAATCGTACGTCATCATCTTTTGGCAATAACCGCCCTCGTTGCATGGCTCATACCATACGTTAATTATCTTCAGCAAAGGGATTGCACAATGTTGCCCCATCATAGGGCTCAAACTAAACGTTGTCCATCCTCTGACAGATATTACACAATTAACATTCATACGCAAGCATCGCTATCCTCAAGCAAGAATATCACACAAACCATGCCCCCTTTCTCATAAGGGCCATCAGCAAACGCAAGCACGGCTTATCCTATTGTTAAGGTATCGCACAACCATGCCAGGGATATTGCATAATTCACGCACCAATGTATTTTTTAGTTATCACTTCTCTTTTTCTCTTCTCCAGACTGAAACTTTAGCCACGAAGACCTGGTTCGTAATCATCTGGAACTCCACTCTTTGTTGGGTTGTATCTGGTTTCTCCTTTTGGGGTAGGCTCCTTGGCCCCTGCCTCCTATCTGACGGTTCGAGAAGCAATCTCATCGGACTGCCAGATGGGGCTTACTCCAAAAGAGAAAATATATTCAGTGGTTCAAAATCATTTCATCAAATAATTGTCAAGTCAACTTTAACAAGCCTGCAAGTCTTTCTGATAGAACAATACTGCATCGATACTTTAGATCCTTGTATTGATACAACTTTTTTTATTTATGTCTACCTTTACATTTCCTAGAGTTCAATTAATGAAGTAGCAGTTTGGCAAAATACTTTAAGGGTAAAATCTGAAACAAGCATTTTTCAGTGTCGTGAGGCAACGTTCCGGAGAAACGTTTTTTTTTCTTTTATTTTTCGTGAAAGGAACTTTCATCATGTTTTCTCGACAAATGTCTTTTTAAATTCCACAGTGAGTCGTCCTCACACTCTTATTCACCCTCTATATCATTTAAGGTGAAGTGTGTAATTTATGCACCAAAAACGTGACCAAGCGTAACTGCAAAAAAATGGCTGTTTTCAAAAAGGTTTCTCGAACATTTCCTCAGTCTTCTATTGATTGGACAAAAAAGATAGCCCCGCCCCAAACTAACACCATTGGTTGAACTAATCTTGCCGGATCTGGCTTTTTACAAAAAGAGCAATATTTGTATAGCGCTAGAGAGACACAATGTTCACACTTTTTGAGGGAATCAGCTTACAAATGGCTTAATAATAGTAAGACAGATAGAAAAAAGACACAGCTCAGTCCAGATGCACTCCAAAATGTTCAAACAGCTTAAGGTGATGTAGATCGCAAAGTATAAGGGAATTAGGCTAAAATACAAAAAATAAGGAAAAGCAGAATCAGTGTTGTCATGAAATAAAGCGGAGCTGCGTGGCGTTTCCGCTTGAGCAAACCTTGTGTTAGAGTGTCTAAAAGGGAAACAATTTGGCGTTATATCTTTGATGTAGTGTTGTAAAAATACCAAAATTTCAATAGTCGGTACCAATACCAGTAAAATTTCACGATTCTCGATACCACATTCGATACCACAGAAAAAAAAGAAGAAACAAAAAGGTCATATGCTATTGAACATGTAAAAAATTAATTCTAACAATTACATGTTTCCTTGAAGATTTTCTTGATTAAGTGAACATTGCTTCAAGTTTTAAGGACCATATGAAATCAGTTTTTATTCATTTTAACTCAGTAAGTTTCAGTAAAGATCCCTACAGCATAATCCAAAACCCAAAATTGGTCTTATTTTTGTCAAATAAAGTGCTGCACAACAGAGCATCACATTATAAATGAAAACACTGATGAAACTTCTATTCAGTACAAGAGCACTCTTGAATGTGAGATATAGCTTAAATATAATCATTATTATTATTATTACTACAGTAAATACTATAATGCACTATACATTAGTTATATATTTCCATCAAGCTTTTATTTTGAATCAAACTTTTATTTAGATGTGATGGCTTTTTCGTTCTGTGTTTTTCCATAGTAGTTTCACACCTACAGTTAAGACATTGGTTATATGGTCCAGTGTGATTATTAAAGCGCAAAATGCTGCGATTTAATTAAATATATAGTCTGCAGGCATTGCACACTTTACAGTAAATATGCACTCTCTTTTGTCATCTACTACAACAAGCACAGCGTGTGATGCTCATAAAATGTGGTGTTTTGATCAGTCTGTGTATTCAGCTTATAAGCAGCTTCATACATTTATGTGTGCTGAAGCGCGCAGCACATGCAGACTGTATTTATTTATTTAAATCGGCAGTTTAATAATCACACTAGGACATATCACTGTTTTAATTTTATTCATTGTCCATTTCAGTGTAAAAAGAGCAACAGACCGTGCGCTCTGAGCAAATGATGGATTGGTATCGGAGCAATCTTGTAGCAAAAGAAAACAGACTTCTTCAATCAAAATCATGCAAAAAAAAATCTTTTTTTTCCCTTTTTCTCATTGGAGAATGAGTCAGCATGCTTGTATTGTAAGGGCTGGTCTGCCATCATGACATTCAGTAAGTATCTGACTTATGTTACAGATTCATCACTGTGACAATATGGTAATACAAATTAGCTGGCTTCTCAAATTTCTCAGCCAGATGAGGCACACGCCGCAATAGGCCACCCAGAATTTTCATAGAAAGACCTCACACTGCTGGTCAACCTGACCACCTCACGGGCCATCTGTGTATGTGTGTGCTGAGTTATCACAGTATCCACTTGCCCACTGACCCCCTCACCCCGTTTTCCACAAGACCCCATGCTGTCACAACAGACATTTAGCAGCTTTCACACTAAAGGCCCACAGGGGACTTTCTTCCTTCCTTCTGCACTTCCTCCCTGGTTTCCTCTTCCCCACTGTCTGTTTCACTACATTTGAGGGATGCCCTCCACAATGGCCTTTTTTAACTTAGTTTCACAGCTAATTATAGACATTAACAAGACTACAATGGGTGAATCTTACAATTGGTTTTAAGAAGAAAAATACTGAGGTAAACAAAGACTAAGGGGCGAGAAGTAAAAAAAGAAAATGTCAGGAAGCATTAAAGATGTAGTGAGGGGGATAATTACAGTTCAGGGTTGTTTTATCTTTTTAGCTGGATGCTAAAAAAACAGGAAGTAGGGCAGAGGTGCATCCATATATGGGCGGCCCAACAGAGAACAAGAAGCGAGCTATTCCCATAGCAGTGCAACAAAAACATGGGTTTCAAGAGGATCAGAGCATCTGAGGAAATTCAAACACAGAGAGCTGGAGTATGGGAATGACGTAGAGGTGCGTTCTCAGGCTGTCTTGTTTACTAGTGTGCAGTGCCATCACAGAAAATACCTTGTACAGACATTAAATCAAAACTGACCCTATTTCCTTTCTTAATACATGTTCCTTATCTTACTGTGCATGATTCATTATTGCAAGCTATTCTGAAGGTAAAAAATGATTTTAATAGTCTTTCATCAAAATATAGTATCTTTCTTTGCCTCTGAATTACTTTCTTTTCTGCTAATGTTATCAAGGCTGAACAGGAACAAAAAATATCTTAAAATCAATACTTCTGACTATAAATTCTGCTTGTAAGAAACTGTATAAAAAGCATGAGAAACTTACCAAGGTGTCCCATATATTCGAAAGCCCTTAACGGTGACGTCAGAGTCTTGCAGGTAAACACAGTTTGTGAGGAGAGACTGAACATTGTCAAAGTCCTCGGGTTTCAACTTGGACACGGAGGGAAAGCGATAGTAATCCTGCTTGACCAGCTCCGTCATGAAATCCTTATCGAAGGTCAACTCGTGGTTCCCTGCGATCACCACTTTAAACTCGTATGGCAGGCTGCCTGCAACACCAAACAAATGTATACATGTTAGTTAAATTTGTATAGAACATTAAGTCTTTATCAGAAGCAATTTTCACATTTTGCAAAAAAACTATTAGTTTATTATAATCTATTGAAATTGATCTATTGAAATTGAAGTGAAATGAGTTTTGTAGACAAATAATAACTTAACACTTTATTAGGAACACCTGTACACCTACTTATTCATGTGATTATCTAATCAGCCAATCGTGTGGCAGCAGTGCAATGCATAAAATCATGCAGATACAGGTCAGGAGCTTCAGTTAATGTTCACATCAACTATCAGAATTGGGGAAAAAATTTGATCTCAGTGATTTCAACCGTGGCATGATTGTTGGTGCCAGACGGGCTGGTTTGAGTATTTCTGTAACTGCTGATCTCCTAAGATTTTCACGTACAACAGTCTCTAGGGTTTACTCAGAATGGTGCCAAAAACAAAAAACATCCAGTGAGCAGCAGTTCTGCGGACGGAAACGCCTTGTTGATGAGAGAGGTCAATGGAGAATAGCCAGACTGGTTCGAGCTGACAGAAAGGCAAAGGCTACAGTAACTCAGATAACCACTCTGTAAAATTGTAGTGAAGAGAATAGCATCTCAGAATGCACAATTTGTCAAACCTTGAGGCGGATGGGCTACAACAGCAGAAGACCATGTCTGGTACTTTATTAGTACCATAGTTTTCCTAATAAAGTTCTCAGTGAGTGTAAATTGTGCATACATATGAATTTGTTTACAAAAAAAAAAAAAGCATCCCAGGTGGCACCTCATGAAGTTAGCTGAGAGAATGCCCAGAGTGTGCAGAGCTGTAAGTTAGACAACGGGTGGATACTTTGAAGAAGATAAAATATAAGATCGTTTTGATTTGTTAACATTTTTGGTCACAGCATAATTCCCATACTTCCTGTAATTTCATAGTTTTGTTGACTTTTCTATGTGGAAAACAGTAATAATAAAGAATAAGTAGCATGTCCAAACTTTGGACTGGTAGTGTATGTCCTTTAGGCTAAACCAAAAAAAATACTCTGTAGAAGTTCATGTAAGGTTACTGTCAGGGGTTAAATTGGGAGGAACCCTAAAATAGGGTGATGTTGCAACCCCCCCAAACATTAGATGGCATAAAAAACTTGATTAAGATGTATTTTATACATTTTATAAAAGTCAGATGACAGCTGGGACAAGTTACCTTCTTCTTTCCCTAGGTTGGGGGTCAACTTACAGAACATTCTAAACTGAGGCTATATTTAATTATGTTAATTTAAAAGTAAATGCACATTGTTCTTAACAGGGGAATCAAAAATCTTCTACACAACTACCTTTTACTCAAATTGTTGTTCTGATAATATTATTTGTAATGAAAACATTTGCATTAAATTATAAAAGAGTTTAAAATTCTTCACTGTGACGTGAAGAAACATTTCACTAGTGAATCCCACTGTACATTTCCTAGAAAATGTTTTTTTTTTTTTTTCAAAAGAAAAACACACATAATAAAAATAAATGCTGAATCAACAAAAATGGAGTACATTCCATAATCAAAACCCCTTTGTGTATTTTTTAATAAACTAAGCAAAATCGCTACTGCATATCAGTGGATCTCAGAAAAGGGTGAGCAGTTGATTCTATGCGATTTCTACGTGACACAGAAGCGGAACGTGCATCTATATGCAGGGGTGTGTGGTCTCGTGCCACTCTCAAATATATTGCCTCTACCAGCGTCCTCTACTGAATAGAGTGAATCATAATGAACTTGAAATATTTTTGAACAAGTACACATTACACTCGCTAATTAGAGAAGGAATGTGTCAAATGGATCAAACAAAAAACACATCATAGAAAACAAGAAACGGAAAGGACTGACAAACAAGCATTTCTTTTTCTGGAGGTGCCGGAATGCCGTTCCGGACCGTTCCAGTCCAATTTAACCCCTGGTTACTGAGATCCTGAGGAAAAGTCAGATAATGAAAAACAGGGTTCTGTTCCCTGCAAGCAGAAACAGATAATTACAACAAAACACCTGAAAAAGGTTCTTTCTTTACCTCTCTATTCAGGTTGCTGTCAATTTCCAAACAACTGCTGTTCTTCTTTTTTTTTTTTTATGTTGAAAGCTAAAGAAATATCAGAAATATTTTCCTTCTACAAAAAGTGTGCTGAAGCACAGTGTCCGACCTGAACAGCACCGAACATCTATTATAGTTTTTCTCAAACAGTCTTAACATTCTCTAAATTGTAATTGCAATTGTCACAACTGTTTTATGGGACATCACAACACTATTGCATGTCTGCAAAATGTAGTAACTCACCCAAAACGGCCTGATCTCACAGTGAAATCGTAAGGAGTAGACTGACTTTTCTTTCATGAAAATCAGTATATGTTGACCGAAATTTCAAAACACTGCCCCCAGTGGCCAAAGCGGTAAGTGTTGTAGGGCACATGGGCATGTGTGAGCTCCATTTATGTCCAGAAGAGGTCGCCAAAAGCTAGTAGTGAAGCAAGTTGTTTTCAGCTTTACAGGACGTTATACAATGAAGAGAAAAGCATATATTTATCAATTCTATCCCCCAACCCAAACCCAAACCCAAACCTTACCTTAACCATCAGTGGAGTAAAAACCTAATGTTAGAGGAAAAAGTGAAAACTCTGAATCATGCTCAACATTGATTATTCAAACATGGTTACTGCCTGGCTTTGAACCTAGTCTCCCACACAGCTGATGCAATGTGCTGCCAATCGCGCCAGGTGGAAAGGTAAATGCACTGAAACCACTGAAAACATGTCTGATAAGAATGCTGCATGTCAGCGTGTCGGCATACAGTCGCCGATCCTAGGGTACTGAAACTATCGGAAACATCATGCTGACTTCACGTGTGATCATGTTGCCCAAAACATTTAATTCATGCTTCAAAACCTAGTTATTGTGTCAGTAAATTGGCCAATGCCACCAAAATGAAAAGTGTTTTTGTCATCGTGTGAGCCGTACTGGTCAAAATGTATTGATTTTACAATCAGTAGTTCTGTACAAAAACAATAAATTGTACCTCCTCACAGTATGTAACACTACAAGTTCCCATCTTCTTGGTGGACATCCTGTCGCTCTTGATGGTCTGGCCAGAGATTTAGCAGACATCACAATCATCCCATGTCATAGATGTTTATGGATTATACATGTATGTCTGACAGATTTTGATGATTGAATGGATCATTTTGCATGTGATGGCTCACACGATGAAAGAATGTTTAGAAGTTGTGAAGAGTGACAATTTCACTGAGAATCAACTCAGTTTTGATCAGCAAGCCATGTGCATTGAGTTATTGTGTAAATTGTAGACAATTGTACTTACTCTTTTGCACGCTTGTGCCAAAACATGTGCAATTTGCTTAAATAAATAAGAAATTAAAATCGGGTGTGAACAAGAAACTGATTGTTCAGAGATTTGAACTTACTGTTTTGAAAAAAATAATTCTCATTCGAGAACTGAGCCAAAGCAATTGAGAAAAACTGTAAAGTCACGGCTGCTACATTCTTCCCTTTTTCCTTTCTTCACCTTTTCCTCCATCCTAAAAGCAAAGCAGAGGAAGTTGTTCTTCATACACGTCAAACAAAGAGAGCACATTCTCTCTCTCTACTCCAATTTTTCGAAAGTAAACACACACACACACACACACACACACACACACACACTTCTCTCTCTCTCTCATTTGATATGGCTTTTCACTGGATTGCATAACGCACATGGAACTTCAAAGGCAGAGTGATTATAACACAAAAACAATTCACAATATTATATCTACCAAAAGATCAAAAGATGCCTTTTTACCAAAAAGACACTCAATTTTAACACAAAGCAAGAGTCTGGATTGAAAATGCAATGGGAAAACAACAATGAAACTTAATGAAATTCTGAACTGTAAAGGCATTTGAAAGGAGCAAAACAATTGACCAAAGTATAAAGAAAATAAAAAGATAAACTGATTTAAAAGCAGTTTCATTTACTCTATGGTCAGAGCAGCAGTCTCATATGTTTCCTGTTACCCCCTTTTGAGTTAGCGCTCGGCACTGGAGCAATATCATAAATCCCAGTCTAACTTAATAACGAGAGCCCATCTCTCAGTTCCACGGTCTGCAGTCATCCAAATGCCATCACGGATCCATTTACATGGAGCTTTCCCATCACACAAAACGAATCACAAACCCCCGGCGGACGAGCTTCGTGCCAGCCTTTAAACTGCAGCGAAAGGCCCAGAATCGAATTACCGCCCAACCGGCTGCATCTTCTGCAACCCCACAGGAATTTTTACAACATTTTATTGCAATCAAAATGTATTTTTCAAAGAGCACTGCAGATATAAACTCTGTTTATTACTTTGAAAGGAAACAGAAGGAACATATGGAAAGGTATTTGGCGTGCATGAAACAGCTAACAGTCAAAGGAACTTCATTTAGCCTCAATGTTTGAATTTGTTTTACATCAGAGGACCAGCATGGGGCACAGTTTGGCAATCGCTGTGCGTAATGAATGTAAATCAAATTAGTGAAAATAAACTATTCACCATAAACATTCATCTGAAACTGAAGGATGGCTATTAGGGAACACATGTATTTTGTTGAAAACAGGGCAGCGCAATCACATTTGTCAAGTTGTTGACCACTGTGAAAAAAGCAACATGTACGATTGATGAATATAGTTAAAAACAAAGCACAACATGGCACCACAAAGCCCAACAGCAAAATCACAAAACGTTTAAACGCAAGTTAACTGCTGGGGTGAAACACATACTGAGTGTTGATCATTAAAAAACTTGCAAACACTTTCTTTTTCTGAAAAACAAAGGAACAACCTGATTATTGGACATCAACAATATTGGCTGTCCTGCATTGATCAAAGGCACAAGCTGTGAACTCAAAAAACGAAGTCAGGACCTAGGAAAGCTCTGTATTTACAGTACGCAGATCCATGTTTGCCTCCCTGAATCCTGAGCGGCGAAGCTTAGGTCAGATCTCGCAGGCAACATATCGAGCAGAACTGAACTTTAAGCAAATGAACTGCCTTCCTTCAGAATACCTTCTAAGAATCAATCCCACTTATCAACAAAAGCGTGATCAATGACACTGATTAGCACAGCTGGACTTCTGTGCCAGAAAAACAAACAAAAGTCAGCTATGCTTTGACCAATAAAGAAAAAAGTACTGTTTGGGGAATGATGTGAATGTAAAAGACAGACAATGTGGTGGAAAAACAAGAAAAAAGAGAGAGGGACGCCAACATCGAAAGTATTTAGATACACATTTCCTCTCGTTTAGTTTTATTTAGAAAAGGCCACTCTGGGTTTTTTTTTTCTTCTGAGTACCATTTAGCCCCCACTGCTAAAAAAAAAAAGGAGTGACCTTGGAAATAAATGCAAGCAGTTATGCATAAACGGAAAATATAAATGGAATGCTTTGACTCGGACACTGAAAACCTAAAGATCCATTTTTCCCTTTCACTATATAGAGAGCCACAAAAAGACCGCATCAAAAGACTTCTGGGTAGCTGATTTATCAAAATCGAGATTTAAGTGTGACAAATTAGTTTTTAAAAGTACAAATATTCCATGTTAGTGTTTCAATATATATGAGCTCATAAAACTGCATGAATAATAAACAAAGAAAAATGAGCAAAATGCTCTTTCAAATCGTTTTAAATGGACTATGGCATGTTACACAGCAGAACATACAAACTTTCCAAAAGTATTTCATAATACACAGATAAAACATGTGTAAAGTACTTGAGACAGTTAAAATATAAACAGTGTTGGGTGTAATCCAAATACAAAGTAATACACTTCTGAAATCTAATTACTTTTTAGTCAAAAAAGTAGTGTAATGCATTACATAAATTCTTGTAATCAGATTACAGTTACTGACTTTCAATTAATTTAATTACTTTTAAGTAAATTATAGGGTTATGCTTATTTCTAATATATTATTTATGTAGTATACATGAATTATGGCCCCATAATGAGTCATTGTGAAGGAGAAATGTGAGGTGCTGCATGTATGACTTGTGTGTAACAATAAACAAGAAAGAAATATAGACGTTATTTAGAATTTGTTGATTGGAAACTGTTTTAGAAAATAACTTAAATGTAAAGTAATTAGTAATGTGAATACTTTTTCAATGAAGTAATTAGTAAAGTAATCTGAATATAATTTTTAGAGAAATAATTTGTAATTTGGTGTGGATTACTATTTTTAAAGTAATTTACCCAACACTGGATGTAAAATAAATAAATAAATAAAAAAACACGTTACTAGACTGTTTTTTGGTAATTTGCACATTTTGTATTTTGTGTAGTATGTGTATATAGTGCATATTTGTATATTGCATGACTGCAGTGTGTGGACCACACACCAAAGCTTTTCACTCATCATTACACTTGTGTATATGGTGGAGTGACAATGACATGAATTGAGTTGATTTGAGAACCACATCCTTAGAGTCGTCAACAGGCTTATACAAACCACTCAATCATCATGTCTTATTTGATGGAGTATTTTGTTTTATGGGGACTAAATTCCTCTTTTCTAAACATATTTTGTTGGACAGAAGACAGCTTTCAACCAGCATGAGATCAATTTATCAATGCCCAGCTGCGTCCATGTGTTGTGTACAACAAAAATGATGATGTGTAAAACATTTTATCATCCAATGTGAATACTATGAGTGTCAAGGACCTGAGCATTCTCCGGCCACTAGGAAGTTAAAAAACTGACCATGCCACATGCCGGATATAAAAAAAACAAAAGCAGCAGCGTCAAGTAAGTTGATTGATGGAGCGATGGAAAGACTGCTGACAGCCCTCTCCGTTTCATCCCATCTAATGCACTATTTCAACCAGTGTGACATGGGTGTATGCAGGGATGGAATGACTGAGTGAAGGACAAACTATGAGTCTGCAGCAAACACTCACACAATACAAGCTAATTTGATATTCTAGCCAAGTTACTAACACATAGATGCAAACTACATTGAAGCTACTGTATTTAAAGGGACAATATCTCGTTGATAATTATCAACAGATGAGCTACTTAAAAATGTAGTTGAGCTAGTAGTGGCTCTTATTGTTGTTAGTTACTCCCCAACACTAAATACAATCACTCAGCCAAGGCTTGTGTGGAGAAACCACATACATGTTAATACACCGGGCTCATTGGTCTGAAGGTCAGTGGTTTGAGTAACTCCACAGGTCAATGTGATCTCTTTATGGACGCGTCAGGTGCCAACATCCCAAAACCTCGGCCCAGGACCCCCTGGCGCCAGTCTGGATGTCAGAGTCGGCAACCTGATTTAATCACATGGGTTTTGACCTTTACCTCAACAAAGCACAGGATCAAAAAGGATTTGAGATGCAGCCTTTTTCGAACTACATACACAACCAAAACATTAAATACGTTAAAGAAATAGTTCACCCAAAGATTAAAATTCTCTCATGATTTATTCAACCTCATGCCATCCCAGATTTGTATGACTTTCTTTCTTCTGCTGAACAAAATGATTTTTAGAAAAATATCTCAGCTCTGTAGGTCCATAAAATGCAAATGAAAGGTGGCCAGAACTTTGAAGGTCCAAGAAGCATATAAAGGCAGCACAAATGTAATCCATGCGACTCCAGTGGTTAAATATCTAAAGAAGTGATATGATAGGTGTGGGGGAGAAAGAGATCAATATTTAAGTCCTTTTTTACAATAAATCTCCACTTTCACATTCTTCTTCTTTTGTTTTTAACTTAACAATTGATGTGTTTCTCACCCACACCTATCACATCGCTTCTGAAGACATGGAATTAACCACGAGTCGTTTGGATTACATTTATGCTGCCTTTATATGTTTTTTGGACCTTCAAAGTTCTGGACACCATTCACTTACATTTTATGAACCTACAGAGCTGAGATATTCTTCTAAAAATCTTTGTTTGTGTTCAGAAAGAAAGAAAGTGATTCACATCTGGCATAAGGCTTATATAGCATAAGGGTGAGTAAATTATGAGAGAATTTTCATTTTTGGGTGAACTATTCCTTAAGTGCAATGGAATAACTACTGTTTAGTGTTTAATTAGGTAATTTCTTTCTTCTGTGTCTTTCTTCTGCTCTGTCTTCTGTATTACTCCAGCTATGATTAGAAATTAGCAGTGCGATACTGCGGATATTTTTGGCTTTTGTATGACGAATTGCTTATGTTCCTCATTTTGCAAGTCGCTTTGGTTAAAAGTGTCTGCTAAATGACTAAATGTAAATGTATATGAGTGAGTGAGACTTTGAGTTACATTCTAAAGCTTAATGAAAGAACAATCAACATAACATTAACAGCAAAATATCATGGTATTAAAGTACTTTATTGGACATGGTACTCTGATAATACCATGTTTTTGGATATGTACCATGGTAATGCAGTTGGAGTACTATATAAATACCATGATACATGAATCATTCAGTGCTATGGTATATATCAAAGTACTATGGTATTACTATGTGTATAACTGTTTTATGGTACCAACACAGTACATTTTTGTAAGGTCTGATAAAGTACTGTATTCTATATTCAGCCCTTTTTTTTATCTTCTGTAAACCAAATATCATATAAAATTAACTAACATTAAAGCTAAATATAACAAAAAAAAAAAAAAAAAATGCAGTTTAACTTCAGTGAACTTCATGATGCTCTATACATGAAATCATAGAGAAAGTAAAATCCTTGGAATGAAAAACACTTAGAATGTTTGTGAATAAAATACATAAGGTTTAGTCTAAATATGAAGTGCATTTCAAAATTCCAAAAGAGACCTTATACTGTAAATTACAAACTTCATGCACGCTACCACACGCAAAATATCGGCGGTAATTCCATTATCAGTGCAATAAAAATATTTAGATTTTCCTGGTTATCGGCCAATAATATATCGCTAGCTGATATATCGTGCATCCCTATTTCAAACCCCATAGAAGGGACATCAAAATGGAGATAAATGTAATAAAAAGACAAAAAAGGGAAACAGAAAAATGCAGAAGCAAGGAATGAAAAGGATAAGGATGATAGAAAACAGAACATAGGTTATGTACACTGGGAGATGAAAAGAAGTGCTCCTCTAAACTAAATGAGGTTAGCTTCTGTGATTCCTAAACAAAACTGTGGGGCGAATTCACTAAACAGTTGCGCCACTTTTGCACGTGGTATTTCAGTGCAAAAATGTGCTCCTCTTATTCACTAACCACCCGCAATCCAATTAAGCAGGTGTAATCAGAGCTGTCATTGCAATGGGCCTTGAGTATTTAAATTAAGTCACTGTCATTCCTGGCCATGCAAACACGCCTCCTTTCTATGTAAAGTAGGATTGCACTTCATTCACAAAAATTGCCTGCAGCAATTTACACCGCGCTATTACCGCCGAATAAAAGCTTTTGATTGTGTACATTTTCTATCTATCATATCAGTAGTAATTCATCAAATAATGAACATATGATGGAGAAGAGCATTATAACATGGCATACAGTATATCCAGATGCGCGGTACAGTCAAGCGATTTGTTTTCAGAGGAATGTTTATACACATAAAAAAGATGCTTAAATGTACCCATACAAAAATACGCATAATAAGGTGCTACAAACGTACCCATTGCTGTTTAATACATTTTTATTTAGAATGTTGTGTAGAAAATCTGAAATAATTCTTAGTGAGTATAAATTCCATTAAATCTGAAATAAGGCTTAATCAAAGAATTTTAAATAAAATTCAAAGTTCTTGAAATAAGCAGTTTCCCTAATTGAAAGGGTAAATATCATTATTATTATAAATAATCATTTCTATCCAAATCCAAAGACAAAGACAAAAGTCTGAGGAAAAGCTACTTAACAAACCCAAACCAACATTTAGCCCTCTTAAGACATTAACACTAAACGACACAATGGCTTTAACCCAGAAGGTGAGAGAGTGGGTGAGAGAATAATGTGTTCCCAGAATTCCTCACTGAATGGAAAAAATACAGAAGTTACTGCATGATGCACAGAGCCTAGTGAACACACACCTTTTAGATTTCTTGTCTTTTATGCTGACTTATTCTTTATAAAGTGAACAGCAACGCTGAAAGGAGAAACTCAGTTTCAGTCAGTAAAACCTGTCAGCACCAACTCACACATCGCTAAAAACGTTCTGTGTGTTCGTGTGTGTGAGTGTCAGCTGTGATGCACAGGGGTTAAATGGTGGTTAATCGTAGCTCTTTACCTAACCAGTCGTTAAACTTCTTGACCTCGGAGGGCAGGCCCAGTTCGGTGAAGTCCCCCGTGTGCAGGAGAACGTCCCCGTAAGGCATCTGGATGCCATCTGTCCGTGAGTGTGTGTCTGACACACATACAAAGCGCGTGTGGCCAGCCGGCTTAGGAGTGTCGTACGATATGGGGTCCACCCTGAGAGTGAGAGAATGAGTGACAGACAGACAGATGCATGGAGAGAAAGAGAAAAAAGGGTTATTCTATTAGCATGAAAATCAATGTTCTAAAATCAGCAAAAATAACATTTATATGAGTTTGGCATTTATTTGCTTTCAGTTAAACTAGCGAATGAAAAGGAATAATAATTATTATGATTATTATTATTATTATTATTATTTAATCTAACTAAATTTACCCAACAAATTAGGTTACATCAACAAAAGTTATTTTTTGGTTTAAATAAAGTAGATCCTGGAGGTAACAACTGGAGGTTACCACTTTTTTCAGTGTGTAATTCTTTCTGAAAAGAATCATAAATGAAATTGCTACAGTAACGATAGATAGATAGATAGATAGATAGATAGATAGATAGATAGATAGATAGATAGATAGATAGATAGATAGATAGACAGATAGATCTAATCCTATATATGATACAGAACAGATATATAAATAAGATAAAACAATAAAAAAAAAAAATGCAATTTCTATAGACAATGTGGTTAAAAAGACTATGAACTTTAGAATAACTTTGCAAGTACAATTAAACAAATACTGGTATACCCAGCTTTTAACATTCTCAAAAACAAACAAAATTTTGCACTGAAAAAAAAAAATTACTGCGAAAATGTTTTGCTATTTGCATTCACAGTTTTTGCAGAAAAATGGGAGCAGACCTTCAGAAATCATTCACATTTGATTTCTATTTAAGAGAATCACTCTCCTCTCGTCTGAACATCCTTTTATTTATTTTCTCAAAGATAGTTTGGGGGGAAGGAGGGTGGGGGTGGAAGAAATTCTCCACTATTACACAAAAGGAAAGCAAAAAAAACCAAAAAAACATCTTGGCTGTAATTGAAGTCAGAAACGTGCAATAAGCCGCACTGTCTCCCAACCTATTATTTCATTACTAAAAGGGTTGTCAGTCGACAAAAAAGCCCTCCGCTCTCTAATTAACACTTACATCTCCTGTCCGACTAAAAATATAATGGACCTTAGGAAGGGAGTTGGGCCGCCATACAGAACACACACATCCACACACACATGCACACACACAATTCCATTAAGGAAAACAAGTATGTTAAGCAGTTAAATAAAAGGGAATCTAGTCAACATATGAAAGAAAAGAAAATAGCATTGGATGGCAAAGAGTAAGGGTTGGAAAAGAAAATAAAAATGTTGAAAGAAAGAAAAGATAAGCCACCCATTTTCCATTGTCAGTGGTCTTGCATCTGTCTGAACTGTGGTAGTGCCTGTTCACGTGTGTGTGTGTGTGTGTGTGTCTGAATGCGTGTGATATTTGAGTCATATCTGAAGTGAACCAGCTGCACAGAAAATCATGACACTTTAAAAAGCAGAGAGAAAGAAACAGGGGGTCAGAAAATAATATTTGTTATTGATCACAATGCAGTAAATAAAAGCAAGTGCACACACACACACACACAAACACACACACGTATTGACTGAATGTGGTCTGTCGTGGTCAGGCCAGTTATGGAGATAAAAAAGACCCGACGGATCTAGTTATGAAGGCGGTTGGTGTGCTGAACTCTGTGGCATACACACACAAACACACGCACCCCTTCAGCTCACACATACACTTGGACATACAAATGGTCATGTGAATCTATTGCAGTTGGAATTAACAAGATTTTGCACCAAATCTGTCTGTTTATTGTCACCTGAATATACAACTCCCCACATCTAAGATTTGTTTCAGGAAAAAAAAAAACAGTTTAAAGTTTACATGGAATCCAAATGTATTTATTATCATGATACATGTTCTGGGTCTTATTGTGAACGATTCATTGAAGCACGTTATTCCAAAGAACAACCATAGTTCTTTTTGTAACCTTTCATCAAAAGGAGTTTTTCCTGCACTGAAAATCTTTATTTTTCCCATGGCACATTGTCGGGCTGAACGCGAGATGAACACCATTAAATTTCCATTCGGCCCGAAATTCCGTTTGGACGGCCACAAATGTAATGATATTCATCTTGCATCCGGCGCGACATTGTGACATGTGCCAAAATAAAGATTTTCAATTACTTGTGATAACTAAAATATTTAATAACTTGCCTCGTCTCTAAAACAATTTTTTGGCTTACGTCACCAAGCCCTCTTATTTTGTAACTCCTTCCAACCACCTGTTGTATAAATACCACTTTTCCCAATCCAAATAAATTCCTGATGGATAAAATTAAAGAAGAATTGTGGGTTGCAAACGGCATTTCATGCTGACATTAAATAAATGGTGTTTCATAACAAAGTTCGGGAGGAGCATGTTCATTTAATCCAACCAATCACATTGCCAGAGTAAGCGTAAATAAACAGATGTTTACATCCATGCTGTGAAGATTCCTCCAGAATGTGGCTCCATCCACTTACCCATGACAGATCCACGCTACAGTTTTGGATGACACACAACTCTGCGCAAAGCATTTGCCCTCATCAGATAAGCTCTTCCATCGAAATCGTTACATTATTCACCAAGCTGCCGCAACAGCCTCTATTGATATTTTGTGTCAACGCTGGCTGCCAATTTAACCATTGTTTTTGCACTGTCTTTCTTTTATTCTCATCTTTCGCTGTATACTTGTCGTACAGCCCCTATGGCTCTACACAGGTCCTCTCATCCTATTTTTCTGCCCGGAGCGGTCCCTATAGGTGCTGCCTCTGTGAATGGGCACTGCTCTGACTTCATGCCACTTGAGCTCTATTACAACTTTAATTTAATGTGAGGGAATCAAAAGATTAACAATTTAATTCAAACATTATTCCAACGCACTCCAGCGTTTCAATCACAGGTGATTCCTGTCAGCCTATTACGTGCAGCCCATTTAGGGCGTGTTCCATTCAGTGATCGTTCTCATACCCTATTCCCTTCGAAGACTTTACCTTCAACCGTGAAATATTTGGAGGGCTAAGAAGTAGGGGGCTCAAAAAATTCGTAACTCACTTTTAAGCCTTTATTATCAAAAATTCAGTTTGAAGTTATTTTCCAACATGACTATCATGACTGTCCCTTCGAAGTGCCCTTCGGAGTGTGATTTATTCCATTTGGAACACAGGGGCAATCGTGCAACAAGAGAACTTCCTTTCAAACGACCGCTATTCTAATTACAAACATTTTTCAAAATCAGTGCAGACATTTTAGCCCAAGGTCGCTGCCACAGCAGCATCCGCTCTGACCATGCTACAGCTCATTACGGCTATATACAGATTCTGTCCGAACAGACCCGAGCCGAATTCGGCTCCACAAGTTGCGAGTCGCACTCCGCATCACAACTCGTTCATGAATCATTCCGCAAAAGTGTCTCACCTCCTCGCAGCATTCGAGCTCACCTCGCCTTGCAGCTCTGATAACTATGAAGCAAGCGCTTCTATAAACTTCTATTCATCTCTAGACTATAACATGATTTTCTATCCTGCTGCTCAGGACAAACGTTTCACGCAGGTGAAATCAATCAATCATTTTAATTTGACAGACAAGTCTTCTCTACTTTTGCCCATTGGATTACAAACTCTTAACAAGCTTGACCAACCTAACTGCTGTATGACTTTAAAGTGTTTCAACAATCTGTCATAATCTTGCACTCCACTTAAGCTTAAAGTAATGAGTTGAAATTGGCGCCGGATGTTTTGGCTTCGCATTTTGCTTCATCCTCACAATATTTCAGTTTTTCTGCAGAATTTATTACAGGTTATCAATATAAATAAGTCGTATTTATTAACCACACTACTGCAAAACTTCGCCCATTTAGTATCAATTAAATCCAATTCACAGGCACAAACTCCAAATGATTTCATACATCCTCAACAAAATGAAACAAGTCACTCCGTTCCAATAATACAGAGTTAATTGAATTACTTGCATTACGTTGGAGAACAATCTACAATGCTTCAAACCATATGCTTAAGTTAAATAAATATCAGACTACGGTATTCATCTAAGAATGAGTACGGTATTCATCTAAGAAGAAGAAGCCTTTATTTTGTCACACATTATACATTTTACATATATAGGAGTGGTGGTGACGTAGTGGACTAAAGCACTGAACTGGTAAGCAAAAGGTTGTTGGTTCAATCCCCACAACCACCACTATTGTGTCCTTGAGCAAGGCACTTAACTCCAGGTTGCTCCAGGGGGATTGTCCCTGTAATAAGGGCACTGTAAATCACTTTGGATAAAAGTGCCTGCCAAATGCATAAATGTAAATATACAGTGAAATTCTTTTTTTTTTTTTCGCATATCCCAGCTAAGCTGGAGTCAGAGCTTAGCTGGGATATGCTTAGTTTCAGGTGCCTTCTAATTTAATGACAAATCACAACTTTAAACAACTCCACAACAAGCGTTGGTACAAGCATGTTCTTGCAACACCTAATCGTGAAAAAAATCCTCAAACTCAAAGTTCGAAATATCTTCATAGAAGCGCTTTTACAGGGGATCCCCTTTTACAATCTTGGCTCAACTATTCGTCTGGTACCCCAGTCACCAGCGGCATTTAATGCTAAGCGTTTCTGCAAATGCATGTTTTACAAATTACTGTTTACATTATCCATAAATGTTATATTATCCACAAACCTGTCCCTCTAGGAAGCAGCAGGTAGTGGTAGCCCTGCTTCCAATGTTTCCAACAATGTGCACCCACAATCAGAGTGCTGGGCTAGGCCGTTATCTCAGCAGAACGCAGATGTCTGACCAACCTTGAGCCCCAGCTAGCCGCAATGTTAGGCACTTCAGGTTCCTTCGGCCACATTCACTAATGGCTCTAATAACAATCCACTGCAGCCTCAGCATTTTACCATGCCCCTTTCATCTATGCCTCACCGAAGCTGTAACAAGCCCCAACTTTGCAACTGCAAGTCCCTTTCTCCTCTAACTAATATGTACCACCCCGGTACCTCACCATAAATCCTCTCCTCGGGCAGTGTGCTCAAGCTTGTCGACAGCGCAACCGCTGCGCCCCTGCTATTGGCTCAATACATCTCCGAAGCAGCACAAATGCACCGTTCATGTGCCACAACCTCGGCACATCTTTCAGGCCATGCGTCTAAGCATCCATACCGTGACGTGTTTTTTCTGCTAAATCATCCCATGTTATGCCACTCATACCAAACAAACCATTACCCACCTAGTGATTGACAACAATCAGGCTGTTTCAGGTATTCCCTAAACAGTTCACCATAAGCCTGCATCTCTGCATCAATCAATTTCATTCGAATAGAGCCTACTATATGCCCTCCCATCAAATGCAGTGCTTGACGACTCAACCCATTCGTATCGCAGAGTGAATTCTTGTTCATAAGCAGCGTAAACTTTTCACACGTAAATATTGGCTCTTCCTGTTAAACGCCATGTGGTTCCGCACTCGAGGATTCAGCCCGTTCGTTTTGCATAGGAAGTTCTTTTAAAATGCAGCATATATCACTTTCACAAGAATCATGTGTTCTACCGTTGAATGCTGTGTGGGCCCACGCCTGCAGATTCAGCCGCTCACTGCACTGAGAGAGCTCAGTAAAATACAGCATAAACACCCCCCCGTTTCGAGGCATCATAGCGACTGTCGTTCAGCATCTCAATATCCCTACCTAAACACATTGCTTTCTGTGTTTTACGAGGCTCCAACACTAGTGACTCACTGCCCGGTCTTGGCTTCTTTTGGGAGGTATTCAAATTCGGGTCAAGCCTCGAGCCTCGAGTCCTCCTCCAGGGACAGCCAGCCAAACATGTTTACACTGTCCTCATGACAGGATTACATTAATTTACGAACTACTGAAATGGTGTTTCATAACAAAGTTCGGGAGGAGCATGTTCATTTAATCCAACCAATCACATCACCAGA
The DNA here is from genome assembly GCF_019703515.2 of Myxocyprinus asiaticus. Taxonomy (NCBI): domain Eukaryota; kingdom Metazoa; phylum Chordata; class Actinopteri; order Cypriniformes; family Catostomidae; genus Myxocyprinus; species Myxocyprinus asiaticus. The sequence continues at coordinate 17,358,572 of NC_059345.1, read as the reverse complement.
GTATGCGTATATAAACAGATGCTTACATCCATGCATGCATGCAAATAAAATTTATAATCCATTTTGTGAGATCAACTGAATTCAGAATATGTCAAAGCATGATTTACCTAAAGGTACAGTATATGCACACTGTGTATAAGTGCCACTAAGGAGCTGTTTCTCCCTAAATTTGTTCATTTGGCAGACACTTTTATCCAGAAGTGACTTACAGAGCAATCAAGATATGCATTTTATCAATACACTCATTTATTATTTTATTAGTAACACCTGTTGTACACCTACTTATTCATGCAATTATTTAATCAGCCAATTGTGTGGCAGCAGTGCAATGCATCAAATAATTCAGATACAGGTCAGGAGCTTCAGTTAATGTTCACATCAGAAAGAATGGGGAAAAAATGTGATCTCAGTGATTACACCATGGTATGATTGTTGGTGCCAGATGGGCTTTGAGTATTTCTGTAACTGCTGATCTCCTAGGATTTACATGCACAACAGTCTCTAGAGTTTACTTAGAATGATGCCAAAAACAAAAAACATCCAGTGAGAGGCAGTTCTGAGGACGGAAATGCCTTGTTGATGAGAGAGATCAACGGAGAATGGCCAGAAAGGCTACGGTAACTCAGATAACCACTCTGAACAATTGTAGTGAGAAAAATTTCATCTCAGATGCGGGTTGGCGCTGTTTTGGCAGCATGAGGAGGACCTACACAATATTAGGCAGGTGGTTTTAATGTTGTGGCTGATCGGTGTATAATGTTAGTAAAGTTTAAAAAAAATAAAAATAAACATTATAATTTTGTAATATATGATAATTTTCCACCCTGTCTCTGGTCCTCTGTCATTAAAGGAATCGTTCACCCAAAAAAGAAAATTTGAACTTTGTTCAATTTCAGTCACTATTTTCTGATGTTGGGATGCTTCAACAGAGGCCAAATCAGAGACACTGGTCTTCACAGGCACGACATCTCACATCTTCCATCATCTGTTTACTCTGGACAAGATGCAGTTCTCCCAGCCAGAGGAAGCAATGGAATGGCAGAACAGACGCATTTTTAAAAGTTTAGCTTGTACAGCTCATTGCCGGAAACGTATCAAAACAGTCAAAGACATCCATCTAGTGCATGTTTACATAGACCAATAATGAAAATAATGCAGATGGGTGTAAAAACGTATCCAGGACGTGTTTATACTCAAAACAGCAAGATGCAGAATGGGGGTTTCCTTTCAAGAGTTATAATTTGACATTGCGTCTTTTAAAAGCGGCGTGAGATGCATGTTTATGGTTAATTTTTTTAAGAAATAGTCCAGATGGGCACAATAAGGTGTCCTGTGTAAGTCCCCTTTGGTGTAGAGGAATAGGAGGCCCATCTGTCTCGTTCTCTCCTCGTTACCTTTCTGACTGAGCACCAGTGGGTGGGCCAAGGGTGTGATGGTGTAAAAGTAGGCGTTTATGTCTTACTGAAGTGGCAGTCATGTGCTGATGTATTAATCCATGTGTGTCACAAAGTAGGGAAAATCCAAACAAGCTGTTTTTGCAGCTTGGTTTAAATAAATGCTCTTTTTGTTTTGAGGAGGAAGTTTTGAGTTCTGAAACTTACTGTATGTTTTTTATAGTACAATTCTTACATATCAAAAGATCAAGGAAAATTGTATTCCTCCTCACACTTAAGCCACACTTACATTTTTTTTTTTTTTTTTTTTTAGGGTTTTAAAAGATAAATCAATATATATGTTGTTCAGAAAGCAGACAAAAAGTATTTGGACATTTTCTGGTTAACAAATGTTAGTGGACATATGTCAGGAAAATGTACAGTATATCTTTCAGCATTATATCGGCCAACGGCCTCCTTGCTCTCTAGATATTGGCATCAGCCATTAAAAGTAAACAGAGGAATCAATCAGGGTTCTGCACCAACTAAAAGGAAATATTTTGCATTTCTCTCTCTCCATGTAAAGATTCCTCCTTAAATTAAATTGGAGTTTGAGTAGGAATTCGTTGAGGGAGCACAAGTGAGAGAGAGAGAGAGAGAGAGAGAGAGAGAGAGAGAGAGAGAGAGAGAGAGAGGGAGAGATTGAACCCTCTGTGTAAAGTATAAATATTTCAGAGGGCCGTGTTGTGTATATGTGGGGCAGAAGGCTGTGAAAAGAGTGCCCTGCAGTCAAGCCTTTGATGCGGATAGCACTGCCACTGCACTGATCTGCAGCAGGAAATGGACTTTCAGGCTTATCTGCTTCATTCGGGGCCATGTGTGTGCATGTGTGTGTAAGACAAGCAGGGGCAGGAAGCTTCATGAACCAGGGCCAAATAAAAACCATTATAATGATAATCATCAAGAGAAACCAAATATTTACTGGTTTTTCCACTCGTGCTGCTCAACTTGTACTGCTGTTGGTCAAGAAACATCAAAACGTATGTGCAAACCCCACCTTCACTCATACATAGCAATGCAATCCATTTTATAGAGAGAGAGAGAGAGAGAGAGAGAGGGAGACCATCTATCTTATCTTGTGCTTCTCAGCTGTCGGCACTAATTCAATAAACTTCAGAGTAACAGTGAGCGCAAAAATGAAAGGGGAGGGGGTAAAGCTGGAGAAATAGGATGGAAGATAGGGATAAATGAAGAATCACTTCAGCTGCAAGAACAAACATTTCAATTAGAAGATGACAATTTGCAGTCTTTTCTAAAGGTGCGTTCAAAGGCTTATTCAAGTAATGTTCACACTAGGAGAAGGAATCAGCAGGGAACCTGGCGCTACAATATTATACCGAAATCTGGGGATTGATACAATAATATTGTGATCATTTAATCTTTTATCAGGAGCTCTTTCAAAACTGGTTATTTGTAAGCTTTCTGCTCACTTTCATTGTTAGCGGAATTTCCCTCTTGGTAATATCATAGTTGTTGCCTAATTTTTGCAAACAAAAATAGGTTGTAGGTTGGTTAACTGATAATCGAATAAACAAACACTATTCATTTTTAGACCTGAGACCCAAGCGTGACTGCTGTGTGCATTTTCCATTTCCCTTTTTGATTTGTAACACCTAATAAACAATTAAAAATAAATAAATAAATAAATAAATTCTACAGCAAATAGTTTTCCAAAACATTTATGGCTACATACGGGAATAAGTTGTGAAATTTTAAATAATACCAAGCTATAGAAAGTCCGATTTCTTTCATCAAATTGTTTATTATGTTTCCAGGAGTGTTGGTTATTCATGTTTTTGAGACATTACAGACATTACATCAGAAATTAGCATAAATCATTCTGATACAAGTAATGCCCTGCATCATCCAATCACTGCCAACCATGTTAAAACAAAATTATATATTATCAATTCTAAATCTATGTACTGATTACCATTGTCCCATGCCTGCCAAACATGTTGAGTGGTCCAAACATCATCTGCAGCCTAAAACTGAACTTTTGGTCAGAGTGAATGCACTTAGCTGCATAGACAGCCATAGGATGCTCCCTTGCTCCCTATTTTTTGAATGACTAATAAATTATTATTTTTATATAAAAATCTGCCTTTTCATTTTGTTGAATATTGGTAATATAAGTTGCTCTTTCACTTGTTCCTGCTGGAGCTTTAATGAGGGAAACACACGCTCTCTCATGAGGTGAAGAGATGAAAAGGAGAATGGAGAAAGAGCGCATGCTAGTTGCAAACTCAACAGGTGTTGCTGTAAATGCCATTTGCTCAGGAGTTATTTAAAAAAGCTGTTTGAATTATACCTCATCAGTTTTAATCCATGTTAGTATTATGATACCTATGGCCGGCAAAGGCCACTGCGTACGATAATACAGACCATTTTACAGCAAGCGCCTGTTTCCGCTTGGCCGCGCTGCGTGTATCAATCTAAGCATCCCTAGCATTTCAGAAATGGCTCATCCAATCAGATCTTAGAGCAGGAATGATCTGTTTATAACAGCCATTTGTTTACATTTTCAAAGTTTACCCTGCTACTAGCTCAGCTACTCTAGCAATTCCAATGGACTACCTCATCCACTACGACTTCTATGATGCTCCACCCATGACATCTAATGTTGAGTATGAAGCCAAATTTGAGTCTGAATAAGTCCTGAATGATTAATCTGTTTACAACAAGTAGATTAAATGTCTTTTATCTGTTAAAGAAGAGGGAAATTGAAGCCTGTAGATTCTTAGAAATCTCGGCTGCTTGAGTAAACTGGAGCGGTGTTGATCTTCACATCTCTCTCTCTCTCTGTACTGACCCCAGTGCCGTTTGTTTGGAGGAGAAGTTTACAGATGACTGTGCTAACATAAAAAAAACAAAAAACTTCAAACGAACAGGTCCCAGACCTGCCCAATGTCAATTGTCACTTGACCTCTGTGACCTTCTGCAGTGTTCGCCTCAGCGGACAGAAGCTGTGTGAGTTTAATCAAGGGTTCTCTCATTTCAAAAGCCTTGAGAACTTCTGTGTGACCAACACACACACAGATGAAAGCTAAAAAAAGTTTCCTCAAAAAAAAGAGTTCAGGCCTTTTGGAAAGAGGAAAAGAGAGAACGAGGGAGAAAAGGAGGAGAGAGAGGAGCTTAGAGATCTCCTGATCTAATCTTGCGGGACATTTGCATTACAGGGGTGCACCAGAGTGCTTACTGCAATTACCATCCATGCAAAGCCCCGCTAGTTCCAATATTTTCAATCCTGTGCACTTCCATTACATGCACCACACATGTGTGTATGTACTTCACTTAATTCCTGTCATTTGTCCCCTAACATAAATCTCAAAAGAGAGGTGCAGTAAAACCTGTTCGTATACAGTATGTCAATGGATCTGAACAGCTAGTTACGATAACCTATTTTAGAAGAGAAAAGGAGAATTCTTTGCATGCCTTTCATGAATGAAAAAAAAAAAATACAAAGATACTCTAAAAAAAGAAAAGAAACAGGCTTTTTAATGCAACATTTTTTTTTTTTTTTGCGAAACAAGCTAAATAAACAACAAAATTCAATCAATATTAAATTCTAAGTCTTTCTGCACTGTGGTTTATTGTACATGTGTGTGTTAGGAAAGCGTACTGCATTTGTTTAACTCACATAAACAAGTTGAACATTGAGTTGAAAATCTTAAATGGTTTGCACTTTTATAAGTATTTTAATTATTCAGAGGTTGAGCAATTAAGGAGGCTATAAGAAGCCGATGAGAGCCACACAATGAAAACTGGGGGGGAAAAATGAGAGGAAAAAAATAGGTAATGTAGTCTTTCTGTTATAATACAGCGAAATCAGTGCTTTAGCACATAGTACAAAATGAACTGACCATTAAGATTTTTGCATTGTGACATTATTTTCAGAATTCTAAAGCATATTTTACCCCCTCCAAAGTAACGCATCAGTACATTTACTTTTACTATTCCCATTGTTTTTAATGAAGATTCTCATTACCTTCTGTGTACTGTATTACAATAAAAAGTGTATTGTACAATGATTTTTTTAATTATTCAAATCAGTAAAAAAAACGAAAAGTAGTACCAATTTTTTCACATTGCGGTAAAGCGAGTTGGAGGGTTAAATGTGCGCAACCGTTATGAAGATAATGTCACAATATAAAAAATCTTAACGACCCTTAAAATAGACTTCTTTTTCTAAATGCAAAATATAATTTCTTATTTGTTTCTTCTATTTATGGAGTAAAACAGGACCAGGACATGTTCCTGACAAGTTTTGTGAGAATTACATGTAAATGTACTTGACTTGGTGTACATATTATTTGCTGTCATTGAATTGTATTATGTATATACAATTATATACATAATTATAGCATTATAGCAGCTACCCTGCTTTCTAGATATCAGTATCTATCAGCATCGGCCATTGAAAAACCCATATCAGTTGACCACTAATCATGCAAGATTTAAAAAACAAATTAAGGTCCTGCAAGCAATTTTCATCTGCTGAATCCTTTAAAGACATTTTAACTAGTGTCTCTTTGCATGTTCTCTTTGTGATGTCATAATCAATCTATTTTGTACTGAATCTTGATGTGACAGGGTTTTGGTTTTTTGATTGAAATCTGTTCAGACCTGAACATGTGCACATGGGCATCAGAGCCAAAGATCAGTTACACTGTTATTAAGGAGGGCTGCTGAAATAAAGGCACAGGAGCTGTCGGGTCACGCTCAGTTATTTCTGCTAGATCAGGTTAAACAGAAAAAAGGCAACAACCAATTTCAGATGGAAGGTTGAGGTGGGGGTTGGGGGGGGGGGGTAATGAGGGAGCAGGTGAACAACCAATTTTAATCACAAAGAGGAGAGGGGGATAGAGAGAGAAAGAGAGGGGACAAATGAGGTTTAGGTTAGCTAAGCTTACTAGGTTTCAGGTTTTGCGTAAACGAAATGCTGAATCAGAGCAGCCTTAAATTTAGCCATTTAAGTGCATACATTATTTTCAGTCAGTAGTGCACGAGAATAAACACATAACATTCATAACCATCTTTGCAGTGTAAAAGCACCTATTTGGTTAAATAGATGCAAGAAAAAAGAACAATCATGATTCAGGATGTAAATAAATGCAAAAAGAAGGCCAATCACAATTTAGTATGCACATTTTATAATGAAGTCACAACTTTTAATTCGATTTTGAATGGCCAGACTTCAACAATGTAGCTCAATGGAAGATTTTTAAATTTTAATCTTAAATTTCTTAAAAAGTGTAAAGTTTAGGAAATGCAAAAGTAGATAGCACACCTATGACTGAAAACTTAATTGTTACCTTAAGAAGTTATTTCTACTTGATCTAAAACTAGTTTTGTTATGGTAACCTAATGTATTCAAGTTGATTCAGTGATGTTAAATAATATGTTTTTTTAATAGAATCAAACCACTTAATTTAGATTTTTAGGTTAAGATTTTTTAAGTGTGCACTGCTATTTTTTATTTTCAGGTAACGTAAAAAATGTGCCTCATGTGGTAACATCTACATTAATTGGTGTTATAAAATTCAAAATTGTTAATTAATATGACTAAGTTTAACTGACAATTTAGGTAACACCAATGAAAGTAATCTTAATGGGATAGATGGGGTAAATAAAGTAACAATTGCAGGTGACCAATTTTTTCCAGTGTAGACAAGGAGTATAAGAAGTTTTAATACAGTGCTGCCTTGCAGGCACTGTTAAAAATAAAAAAAAATTGAATTCAACACAGAAATAATATCAGCTTTAGGAATGGTTGTAAAATGTGCCTGCTGCCTAACATTTCCTTTCCACATTTCAGTTACCCAATATCCCACAAACTCCACAAAAGTTGATATGACACGAAATAGCAGCAGAACATATTAATTATATTGATTTGCGTTTGCTCCATGACAACAAGATAAAAGAAAAGTTGAATAAGTACATAGAAGAAGGGGGAGGGAATCAAATCTGAAACGGAATGCTGCAAAGAGGAAAAAAGTCTCCCTTTGACTCACAAGGTCACGTTGTAATGTCTTAACAAGGACAATTGCTGTTGATGTCTTTATGCCATGTGCATACAGTAACTCCTTTATGAAAAACACAGCCCCATTCATCATGAGCACACATCTCCTTCTGTGTGCCATAACAAAATTCCTCGCTAAAACACCTAATTGACGCAGTCTATTTTTTTAATAACTGGTCTTATAGTACACAATACATTAGTGAACTTTATTCCAAAGGAAAGAATGTTCGTTTTTGTAATTTTTTTCTGAAAAATGGGAAGTAATTCTCCCCTTTAAACTCTGGTATGGAATGGCTACTTGTCAAGATCTAATCGATTCCAGATATGGCTGTGTGATATTTTGAATATTAACTATATAATCGCAATGATTTTATTAACATAAAATTAAGGGGCATGTAAAGGGGGGGTGCTGGCAGCTCACTAAAGGGGGCGCAATCAGATGGAATTTTAACTTTGTATAAAATAATCTAAAAAAATTAGAATTGTATTTTAAATGGCAGATAGCAGTTTCTTCTGATTTCTGTTTAGCCATCAAATTTTAGTAAATTATTTGCACATGAAGAAATTGTTAATATATTAGGAAGAAGGAAATGACAGTACACACAGTAGTCCAGCAACCATAGATGCCATGTCCACGTTAGCAATCGCATTTTCTAAAAAAATACAGAATCAAACCATTTGTACATACAGTGCGTAGTGAATAAGACATTTACTTATAGCACCCGTCAAGTGCTTTTACTTTGAAGTTACTTTGAGCAGCAATCTCCTGACAGTTTAAACGGTCTGGATCACCTGCTTGGACTGCCACGGAGTGACCATCATGATTTGTAAATCAGAGGAACTTTTGATCCTGATCCTGAAGTTTTTGATTCTGGCTGATGGAATACAAGCTTCAGAGGAAGATATTAGATGAGCCCTCGATGGGAAGAAAATGCTGGATTTTCGTGAGGTTTCATCTTTTTAAGGCCAGTTCACACTGCACCGACAGACACAGACCAACGCCGACAGACACGTCTGTCGGGTTTTGTCAGATCAGTGTGTTAACCCTGTCGCCGTCTGTCGGCGATTGTTGGCGTCTGTTTTCGGTTGTCGGGTCGTGGAATATCTGAGCAGTGTGGTATGATTTTCCAACAAACTATGAGGGAAGCGTCCCTGAAAACTCCATGGAAACGAAAGCGCGTGAGCTATGTGCTATTATTAAACTAGATAGTGCTGAAAGCTTTGGCCTTGTTCAGCACCACTGGACCTGACAGCTCCGTAACGATGTGCATACTTAAATTAAAGCACAAGAGCGGACACCGACATATTATTTGAGAAAAGGTATCGATGTGTTATTTAAATAAATTTGTTTATTTTGGTCCCTAGTGAAGATCATCTACCCTTGTGTTTTGGTATCAATCGGGATCATCCACTAAACCATATGCCATTTTTAGTATTTTGTTGTATGAAGTAAGAGGCGGGATCACAAATGTTAAATGTTTATAACTTACATTTGAGTAAAACTCTTGTTCACAACGTATGACCTAACAATGATCTTATCTTATCACATAACCTACCTTAAGATGTCTTTCTTGGAGAACATGGTAGATGGCTCTACATGTTTCGGGAATAAGCTCAGTTAAAGTTGAGCATCCAATTCGAAACAAGTAGTGCAGGTAATGAAAAGATTCCCCTAAAACAATTCAATAGGTACAACATAGCTGTTAGAAATAGCAATATTTATCATTTCCACTTAAATAGCTTAATTTATCTTGTTTCATTACCATAACAAATACTGTTAGTTGCTTAAATTAACATTTCAAGGGATAAAATATGAGATTATTACCTGTTGCCAGGAAACGAAGTGTAATCATTAGGCGTTCACCGGGTGAAATGACATCTCTAAAATTTTTTGTTTGCCTCTGAATTATTGGTGTCACCATCTGAAGTAGTTCTTGAAACTGATTGGGGACAAACCGAGCAAAATTTTGAAAGCTCTGGACATCGTCTGTTTGCAGTTCTCTGCATAAATTTAAGTAAGCGCCCCGTCTTTCACGTTGCAACAACCAAGGCTTCACCCACAACCTCTTTCGTTTCATTCGTCGTCTTTTCAGGCGAAGAATGACACGTAAAGACATAAGTAAAAGTAACATTTGGATTGAGGTAAAAGGATCATCCTTTTTTTAACCACTCTGACTCTCCGTAATGAAGTCTGTTGGTGTCTGTTGGTGCAGTGTGAACATAACCGTTATGTTTCCAACATTCTAAATCCAACGGCCGACTTTAGAATGTTGGTGATCGTCGGCATTGGTCGTTGTCTGTCGGTGCAGTGTGAACTGGCCTTTAAATGAGATACACTATACTGCCAAAAGTATTTGCTCACCCATCCAAATAATTGAATTCAGGTGTTCCAATCACTTCCATGGCCACAGGTGTATAAAATGAAGCACCTAGGCATGCAGACTGCTTCTACAAACATTTGTGAAAGAATGGGCCGCTCTCAGGAGCTCAGTGAATTCCAGTGTGGTACTGTGATAGGATGCCACCTGTGCAACAAGTCCAGTCGTGAAATTTCCTCACTACTAAATAATCCACAGTCAACTGTCAGTGGTGTTATAACAAAGTGGAAGCGATTGGGAATGACAGCAACTCAGCCACGAAGTGGTAGGCCACGTAAAATGACAGAGCGGGTTCAGCGGATGCTGAGGCGCATAGTGCGCAGAGGTCGCCAACTTTCTGCAGAGTCAATCGCTACAGACCTCCAAAGTTCATGTGGCCTTCAGATTAGCTCAAGAACAATGCGTAGAGAGCTTCATGGAATGGGTTTCCATGGCCAAGCAGCTGCATCCAAGCCATACATCACCAAGTGCAATGCAAAGCGTCGGATGCAGTGGTGTAAAGCACGCCGCCACTAGACTCTAGAGCAGTGGAGATGTGTTCTCTGGAGTGACGAATCACTCTTCTCCATCTGGCAATCTGATGGACGAGTCTGGGTTTGGCGGTTGCCAGGAGAACGGTACTTGTCTGACTGCATTGTGCCAACTGTGAAGTTTGGTCGAGGGGGGATTATGGTGTGGGGTTGTTTTTCAGGAGCTGGGCTTGGCCCCTTAGTTCCAGTGAAAGGAACTCTGAATGCTTCAGCATACCAAGAGATTTTGGACAATTCCATGCTCCCAACTTTGTGGGAACAGTTTGGGGATGGCCCCTTCCTGTTCCAACATGACTGCGCACCAGTGCACAAAGCAAGATCCATAAAGACATGGATGAATGAGTTTGGTGTGGAAGAACTTGACTGGCCTGCACAGAGTCCTGACCTCAACCCGATAGAGCACCTTTGGGATGAATTAGAGTGAAGACTGCAAGCCAGGCCTTCTCGTCCAACATCAGTGTCCGACCTTACAAATGCGCTTCTGGAAGAATGGTCAAAAATTCCCATAAACACACTCCTAAACCTTGTGGAAAGCCTTCCCAGAAGAGTTGAAGCTGTTATAGCTGCAAAGGGTGGGCCAACGTCATATTAAACCCTATGGATTAAGAATGGGATGTCACTTGAGTTCATATGCGTCTAAAGGCAGATGAGCGAATACTTTTGGCAATATAGTGTATCTGCATATTTGCAGATGGTATATAACAGAAGTTTTATTGATATTTGCCTTTTATCATTAGAAAAGTAACAGGGATCTGTTGAGGAGAGACTGTTAGAATACGTGCTTCAGAGGAAGATTTATGAGCGTTCCAAAGGATGCTGGATCTGCTGAAGTTGTGTGAGGTTGGTTTATTACATCTGTTTAAACAAGATATGCGCATATTTGCAGGCGATATATGATACTATTTTTATTGATATTTGCCTTTTTATCATTAGACAAGACAGTTAAAAGTTACAGGGAACTATTGAGGAGAGAGAGGGAGAATGAAACAGGTGGGCACTTTAACATTATGAGCTCAAACGCGTCTGCCACGGCTCTAATATGTGGGCCGTTTAAATGACACTGTGTTGCACACTGGTCTATTATTGTAGTAACACGATGGCAAATAACAACAAAACGAACCTTGACTGGTCGTTTACATGTCTCAGTCGCTTCATATGCAAGCAGGCGATTCCAAGCGCCCTCAAGAAACAAATTGGCCAAAGGGGAATATTTATCAGCCTCTGCGATATATCGGTCGACCAATATTAGTAACTAGGGATGTGCTACAGTGTTTGACTAATCAAATAGTCATCCAACAAATGACTAGTTGATTAGTGGGGTCGACTACAGAACTAACATTAATATATTTAGTGGTGGTTTAATAGGAGATGCAATTCTCAAATTAATAAAGAGACGCTAATTCTTGGAATGTGTTTTTACGTGATTATAGCTTGCTGTGCTTAAAAGTAAATAATAATAAGCACAGTAAAACCATCTGCAAGAACTTTCGTCTCTTATCTTTTAATGTTTAGTCCATATATGCACCGCTGCTGTTACAGCCATCAAAGCGCTGCATCAGCACATTACAAGATGATCACTGTCGGATGTTAAATTCTCTGCCTTGAGTAATGTTCTTGTATTTATGAGTTGCTTTAGAGATTTAAAGACTTTTGCTGATTATGTCTGACACTGCTTAAATAAATAGCTGCAGTTAGAAAGGTTAAACTGCTTGATGTCGTAAACTACAGTAGATGTGTACATGCATCCTTATCTTGCAGTTCTGCATTTTTGAATGTGCAGCGAGGATTGCCCTGAGACTCCCAAGCTCTCTTACATTGAAGCATGTCACTCTGCGTTCAGGATGCGCATATGCGGTTTTGCATTCCATATCCAAATTGAAAAGACAGCCTGCTGACTTATTAATATTAAATGAGGGTACAATGTGCACTGCAAAGAATACTAGTGCTTTCAATCAGTCAAAATCCCACTTAAATATTTAATGGTACTCGAATTGGAGCTATTTTTATGAATTTCTGTCTTTACACTGTGGAGTTTGGAAAACGTTAATAAAGCATTTTTGTTACATACTGTATTGTTTTGTTCTATTGTATTGTTCTTCCCAAAGAACAAATAAATGCATTTTGACAGGAAATAAGTATATATAGAGTCAAGTTTTACTATTAAAATCTGAGATTAATCGCGATTAACTATGAAAAATTATGAGATTAATCGTGATTACAATTTTTTATCTACTGACAGCCCTACATTTGAGCCATTTCAGAGCAGATACATTATTATCGAGATACATATTAAATACCATCAATAGGCTGAAAAATATCGAGTTATAATTTTTGTAGCCATATCGCCCAGCACTAATTCCAGATAGATTAAATCCCGCCCCACGATTTTTATCATTTAATATCACGTTTCACTTCGAAAACACATTACATTTCAGAAGTAAAATGCTCTCTGAGTGCTGTTTCATGCTGACTTTAAAAATGAATGTCGAAAACAGGCCTTCTCTAAACGTTTCATATTTCTTTAAGTGAATGTGCAGCTTTGTGTTTATGACCAGCGATGCAAGCCTCTGGTAAACACGATCATTATCTCCCAAATCTAAACAAGCCTTTGCTTTACCAGACCACACTGCTCTATAAGCAACAAGGTGATTAAATAGAAAGCAGTGAAGGAGAGGGTTGCTGCAAGAAAGGAAACACAGGAACCATGGGCCATCTAAAGACCACTGGATGTAAATAATGATGCAGCCTTTTTAATCTTATTCATGTGGCAGCTGAAGAACACTTGCATCTATCGGTGTGTTGAAACAGCTCAGTCTCCACAGCTAAAGTTTATACTTATATTTAACCAATCCTATGAAATTATGGTCCATCACACAGAAAATGACAAGTTGTGTGGTGTAAAAGCTTTGTAATAACACCATCATGCCAGAGTAGAAATTGTAAAATCATAATCAGCAGTCCGGAAGACCAAAACCGAGCCCTACACAGCTACCATGATGATGAATAATGCTTGAACAGTGCGTCCGCACTGAAGACTTTTCCCTTCAAACCACAAACCACTACAAGTGGAATGAACAATCTGGTTTTAAATTGCACAAAATGCAGCACATGACAAGGTATTTTGATAAAGCATTTGGTGTACGCTTTCCTTAAATATGTAATACTGCGATTCAGGGCCAGAGCTGAGGCCAATGTAAAAAACAAGAGCCTTAAAATCACAATACTAACTATGTATTTCTGGCTGACCTGTGTAGACCATAATGCTATCAGAGATATTTTGTGTCTGATGGAGTCCAAACCTATTACAAAGCATCCTAATTCAGGACCAAATTTCATGTTAGACATATAAGGAAAGTGTGATTCTACTCTGAGTGCATCTTTGGAAAAGTGTATGAATTGACAGATTAGCTCATGTTATTTCAAACGTGTGCACAAAGATAAAAATTAAATGTACAACAACTCTCAACCACAAAGTAAGAGCATAAAACTTATATTGAAACAAGCCAAGTAAACTTGTGCTGGACAAAGTTTTGCATCCATTTTCCCCTGGGTACTCACATATGCACGTGTGGCGGTTGAAAGCGGCTCTGGTTAATGTTGTAGTGGGTGAAGGCCTGTGTGGGGTTGGAGCTGTACTCATCCACCGAGATGGTCACTTTGCCTTGTGACGGCATTCCGTGGGCCATTATTTCTCCGCGTCACACATGAGACAGTTTACCAGGATCCTGGAGTAACCCACGCAGTCAGCATCCTTCAGAACCACCACTTAAACGTGGAAAAGAATCCTTGATAGCACCAAAGAGGAGAAAAACTACTACCTGTAAAGAAAGAGTGACAGTTAAAAGACAACATGATGAGTAATCGCTTGCGTGAAATGACCGTATGAGTAATACAAAGAAAAAAATAGATGGAAAATTACCAAAACTCCTTTAGTAAACTACAGGGAATAAATAAACTGCAACAGTGGAGAGCAAGAGCTATCACTTTAATTTGGATTGTGGAATATGTGTACATTTAAAATACATTTGTTTTCTGGAAACCCTATTACTGTAATAAAGTGTTGTATATGCTTTGTATCCGGCTTACTTTAATGAAGCAAATTGTTAGGTTACCCGACAAATGTTTTTTTTTTTTTTTTACAGATTTTCTCAATTTTGCTTTCTACATCTATGTAAATATTGTTGTTCTACATCTGTGTAAATATGTTGATCAATGTGTTTTACCAATTTTTTCAGGCAAAACTGTATTGTGCTAAACTGCACACCAATTCCATAAAAAAAAAAAAATAAATACATTTAAAAAAAAAAAAAAAAAAAAAAAATATATATATATATATATATATATATATATATATATATATATATATATATTTCTAATGATAATTTTCATTAATTACTGAAACAATGTATTAATCTATGTAACACTATGGTCAAAAACAAATAATGAAAACTGATACCACTAACCACTTGACCACAACTGTTGAAAAAAAAACAAAAAAAAACATTATATTTATAGATATTTCAATATATTTGATTTAAGCATTTATTTTAAGTAAATGGGGTTGTACTGGACAAAATATAAAGTTTTATTTAGTTAAAACTCCATAGCAGTACATTAATCGCGAGATAGAGAAACAGAAACTGACACACAAGGTGAGCAACGGGGCAACATCTCCAGCCCTGCCGCCGTCTGCATGTCAGTTAACCGCGACCTGTCCCTGTTTCACCAGTACTGAACTACCGTTTCTTAACCCTCTCAAAAGACCGTTCATTCACACAATAACACAAAATTATGTTCTAAAATGTCTAAATAAGGACTTCTTTTCGGCGCGTTTGTTACATTGTAACTTTTGTTTGTTACAATGTTACACTGTTTCCATTCGGTTATGTAGGCAATAGAACGCTCACAAAGCAGCTAATAAAATCTACCGTAACAGTATCATTTTATTTTCTTCAAAATATCTCCTTCTAACGTAACAATCCTAAAATATCAATTAAATCCCACATAGTATATAAAGTTATTTTATATATATATATATATATATATATATATATATATATATATATATATATATATATATATACAGGTAGTTTTACGGGCAGTATACTAGTTTGTTTAATGTGAATAAATAAACAGAAACGGTAAACTGAATAAAAGTGCACAGAACTGCATAATACATGTTCATACTCGTTACTTGACTTATTCTGCAAAAACATCCTCACCTTAGCTAGCTAGCCACCACTAGCATAGCTGCCTAGAAACCTGCATTTATAATATAAAGCCCGTATACCCCCGTTTTATTTACGCTGAACTCTTTACTGCTTTCCAGCAAAATAAAGCGCGTGGAACGATAAAAAAACAATAAAGGCTAGAACTGATTTTTCAAATACGGGCTACACTTTAGACCAGTGTCAGTGAGAGCAAAAGACATCAAGTTGAACCTATGTCACCCCACACTAAAACATCACCGACATTTCGAGTGAAAAATAAATAAATAATAATAAAAAACGCACCAAACGCGCAAACTCGCGAGTATTTGTGTCTATCGCGCCTGCCGCGAAGAGTGCTCACTCCCCGGGTGAGTGGCCGCGCTGACACCGCTGCTCTCCCTCCGTCAATGACAAGCCACCTCTAACCCTTTTGTGTCTATTTTTTTTTCTCTCTCTCTCTCTCTCTCTCTCTCTCTCCCAGTCTAAACGCGAATTTCCGAGCTGTACAACACATAATACGTGAATTCCCCCGTCTCTGCTCCTTTCTCTCTCGCCCACCTCTAAAGATGTTGCTCCATACACGCCGGGGAATGCAGATGTCGGTAGACGAAACGGTGGCACTCGGAGCCGGGCAGGGGCAGGACCCTCGACCCTGGGAGACCCTCCGGCGAGCTGGAGGAGCGCAGCGGCGAGACGCGGGAAAAGCAGCGCGGGCAGGCGGCGAGTCTCTCTCTGACTGTCGGAGAGGGGGGGTAGGTCTAGTCCGCAGTGAAGGAAGAAAGGACTGCCACTGGGGTCAGAGAGCACCGACAAGAGCATAGCCTTCGTACAAGCATGGCGGAGCGAGTGTATGCGAGTGTGAATGTGTGTGTTGTTACTCCTCCCCTCTTTAAAAAGAGTCTGCCATGATATGCGTTCACACGTGGAGAGAAGAGGGACCTTCTTCTGCAGTGTATATTCTCGCCTTTTTCTACAATACACTTTATTGTTTATTACATTATTTTTTAAAATCTAAATTAAAGGAGCACAGTTAAAACTAAAAGGACTTTAAGGTACAACTAAAATGAACTGGTTATTTGGGCTACAATTTGATGGAGACACCAGGATGTAGATTGTGTCAAATACATTTTTAAATAGGGTGTAAAAGAGGGTTTTTATTTCTGTCAATATAAAGTGGTGTTTGCAAAGTTTTCCATCTACACTGATGGTAAACTGAGGTGTTGTCAGCTTTTATTAAATCATTTTCAGTTGAATTGAAATTTGTATCCAGATCTGAATGTAATATCCATGTAACAACATGGTTCATTTATATATTTTCTGTTATCACCAGATAGCTGAATTGAACATATACATTTGTCTCTGAGCAGAACATATCAGCATGATAGGACTGCTTCAAAAAAAAAAAAAATTATTACTCAGATTGAAAGCTTCCATTCACTGTATGCTTGTTCTTATTAATTTATTGCTTTGCATGCTTATGGATTTGAGTTGTGTTCATAAGCTAAAATCACAATGCAAATTCTGTACAAAGGGAAATTATAGTATTAGAGATTCCTTAAAGCTCTGATGTGCCATGCATTATTGTTACATATGGCAAGGCTAAAATGGATTGTTTAGAAATGTAGATTTTTCCCTGACATTTTTCAATTTCCACAAACCCACACACACTCATACACACATACCATGCACACTAAGCAACATTTCTATTTGACTTTTCTCTTATCTCTGGAAAATGTGTTTTCATCGACTAGCCGGCGGACAATAATATGCAGGCAGAGTTGAAATTTTATTCGTTGAGGCCGCGGTTAAACACTGCACCATCATTTGTTCCCCCGACTGCACAAAAGAATGAGAGAGAGCGCAAGAGAGTGATGATAGATACAGCTTCAAATGTCACTGAAGAAATGGCCCCTGACATGAATGTTTTATTCAGTCTTCATCCCCTGATCACATCTATACAATAGAAAATGTAAATGTTATGCAGAATGCTTAAAAAATGCACTATATATTTTATGACCTTCTATAAAAGAGGGGCAAAATGACTCCATGAAAATGGAAATGGAACAGAAGGGGGGGGGGGGGGTTAAATTATGTGTGAGGAGTCGTGGGTGATTTTCACTTAACCCAAATCTGGTAGCAAGGGCAAAGAGGAGCTTTGGGATACTTAGTGGTGCGCGCGTGCACACACACACGCACACACAGATTTATGTTGATCACATATTGTCACCCTCTGAGTAAGAAGATCTACAAAGGGAAACTATAGGGTAGAAAAGAAAAAGAATACATTGCATAATATTCCCATTACTGGTTAATAGTGTACTATGTGGAGGTGAGGAACTATTGCTGTATTAATTTTTCATTAAAAAAAATTACTTCTCTGCTCAAAGAACATATGCAGATTTGTACACTCACTTAGCACTTTATTAGGTACACCTATTCACCAACTTATTCATGCAATTATCTAATCAGCCAATCCTGTGGCAGCAGTGCAATGCATAAAATCAAGCAGATGTAGGTCAGGAGCTTCAGTTAATATTCACATCAACCATCAGCATGGGGAAAAAATTTGACCTCAGTGATTTCAACCGTGGCATGATTGTTGGTGCCAGACGGGCTGGTTTGAGTATTTCTGTAACTGCTGATCTCCTGGAATTTTCACGCACAACAGTCTCTAGAGTTTACTCAGAATGGTGCCAAAAACGAATAACATCCAGTGAGCGGCAGTTCTGTGGACAGAAATACCTTGTTGATGAGAGAGGTCAACAGAGAATGGCCAGACTGGTTCGAGTGGACAGAAAGGCTACAGTAACTCTACAACTGTAGTGAGCAGAATAGCATCTCAGAATGCACAACACGTCGAACCTTGAGACAGATGGACTACAACAGCAGAAGACCACGTTGGGCACTTTATTAAGACCACAGTGTTCCTAATAAAGTGCTCAATGAGTGTAAGTTGAAATAAGAAATTAAACAAGGGTTCTAAAGTCCTTATCTTCATCTTAACTAAGTCAATATGAAACCAATTTTACTTAGTAATGTGAGGTATTTCAGAGTAAAACACAATATTGTCATACACAATATTCAACAAGAGTTTCTATGGCTCAATTAGTAGTGCATGGTGATGTTGATTCCAAGGAAGCACACATACTGTTAAAAGAAAATAAACATAACTAGAATGCACTGTATGTTGCTATGCATAAAAGTGTCTGCCAAATGCATAAATGAGAAAAAATGTAGGGTAGGACTTTTTCGATTTTATCCATCAGTACTTGATTGGACTGTGAAAAGTGGATATTCCAGGCCACAATGAAGCCAGACCTGGATGCGAGTTTGCAGCGGACTTTCAAGGACTACTACCCTCCAGAAACTCTCCATTTTGACGTATTATAAAGGTATTACAAAACTGATCTTTATTCAGTATTATTGACATAACCTTTAATACATTTACCAGCATTACATTTTAATATAATTTTCTCTTCAACTCAAATGTATGCGCAAATCCCAGGTGGCGTCAACCAAAACAACGTTTTAGGATAAGTAGTTATGTAGAGTAAGTTATAACATTTGATGAAAGATTATAAAGACTTTATTTATATATATATATATATATATATATATATATATATATATATATATATATATATATATATATATAATAATGTGCACTGGTGAATCATGCATAATAAGACCAGGAATATGTACAATGAAAGTAAATAGGATTGATTTTGTGTTCATATTGACTTAAACACTGTAAATAATGAAACAAAATGTTTACGTGTTAAAGGTGCACTCAGTAATTTTTTTTTTCCTCATTAAAAAAGTGTTACTCCTGTCTCCTAAAGAAATTAAATGTAATATTGAAACATATGTATAATAAAATCATGAGCACTCACATGAGTTGAAGACTACAGTCATATCAGTAACCTTATAAAAGCTAGTTAAATCTGCATGGAGAGGGTCTCCTCATGAGGGCTGTCATGTTATGATTACATGACCAGCCGAATTATCCTGTGTAATCTTAGTAAGCATCCTGTTACTGAACACTTTCACTCATGGATTAAATTAATCATGGTTGACTGTGAATGGTGACTATCTACAGTGGCATTAGTAACTGAAAAGTACAGACAATAAAGCAGTAAATATATTTAAATTGAACTATACATGTTTACACTATTTATCCTTTTAAAATGGTCAAGCTGCAGAGGGTTTAACACAGGTGTTTTCTTTTTCAATAGGTACTGTTGCTTCGACAGCTCTGCACCTGTTACATGAGGTGTACATTATGTTTACGTTACCTTTTATTCTAGTGTTTCCAAGTATGGTACAGTGCTGCTGCAACAAAAAGTGGATTGGCCTCTTGTCATGTTTTGACAGGTTTGACAAAGGTCTGTTGTTCTGTAACAGTACATCTCATAAAAAGAGCTCTATGCATGACTGAGACTGCTCTTTCTAGCCTGTTTGCTAAGGTGCTGCTGGCATTTGACCAAAAACTGTGTCCTTGCCACATGAGAGTGCCAAACCCTTTGATGGCAGCAGAAGAGGCCTAATGATCACAATTAACTGCACAGGACAGGATTTTTGTGGCATTCTGATGTGGCAGAATTTTTTTTACTACACTAGAACAATAGAAAGGATAGACAGACAGAAAGACAACATGATAGATAGATAGATAGATAGACAGACAGACGGACGGACGGACGGTCGGTCGGTCGATAGATAGATAGATAGATGACCTTTTCCTCACCTCTTGCTTCTAAATATTTAAAATGTCTCTGTAACAAGGAAGAACAGAAAACCAGTTTATTTTGAAGATGGGATAATGATAGCAATTCCAGTGAAAAACAACGACAGCTCAACGTGGTTGTTTTTTTAAATTTATTTATTTATATATTTAATTTTTGCATTGTGCCATTATTTTCATGACAATTTTGCACATTTTCACAAATTTTGCTCATTACGATAATGTACAAAAATGATGTATTATTAAATTGTAAGGTATTCATACATAATGGTAGTTTCTGGTGTATTATTTAATTTATGCTGATTTTAATAATAAAAAAAATCTTTGTATTACAGTATTTATAATAAAAAAAAGTACTATTTTATATTAACGGTTAGAATCATCAATGAGTATAATGAGAATTAGGCTACTAAATAAAAAAATAAAAGTCGACTCATTGGATTTTGTGGTGTTAATGTGCTTAATTGTCATGAAAAAAATGTCAATATGCAAAAAATTGTTGTAATAGGCTTCATTTTCTTTATGGAAAATATGTAATAATTATACATATTATTATTATTATATATATTATAATATATAATTATATTATAATTACTTTTTCCTTTATTTACATACATATTTATTTACATTTTGGGGTGAAATATTACCTGGGCATGTTCTTGACAAATTTCCTGAGATTCACTCAATGAGAGGGAGCAATGTGTGGTAATGCTGCCATCTGATTTTGAATGAGAATTTCATTTTAGTTGTGAACCAACTACACTTTTACTACATTGTCATATACACTTCAAATTTATGCCTTCATATAGCCTATACATATGCTGCATGGAATAGTCTCTCTTGTGAATAATGTATGTGTATCATGAATATATGTATTTTGTTTAGCTTCCACATAGAAGTGTGTAATATATCTGGAGAGTAAAGACAGGAAATATCAAAGTCAGTGTGTTTGTGTTTTTGCTTGTGCATTTCAGGTGATAAAACGGTCTCATTGCTTTCCACCCTGCTGTGGTTGTTGATGGCGTTTTGCACTGAGAATGACAATTTTGTGTGCATGTTTTCACCAGTGTTTGTGTGCCTGGCAATGTTTGTCACTGTATCATCTTTATATTTCACTCTTTGTAAAAAAATTCATTCCCTCAATCACTTAACAGACCTGCAATGAAACAAACAATGCTGATGTCTTCCTAACAGTCATGTCCCCGATAATCAAATTGATCAGGCTGCAGGCCCATGATTGCACATTATATACTGAGAGGAACAAATATGAAAACCAATTTGATTTAGAATCTATTGATTACATCTTTATAGTCTCTACATGTACTGACGGCAACAATGAGGAAAGAGTCTTGATGCTCTCTGGCTTTCAGCTCTAATGAAATTTCAGACTCATTACGAGTGAAAGCAAACAAATGGCCCTGTTTGACTTCATGAAAGCATAGAGCTCTAAGGATTTTGGATGCATGTTAGAACTATTTGGCCGCAAACACACCACAAAGTTTTGGAAGTTACAACTGCATTAAAAGGTGCACTCAGTAATTTTATCTCAACATGGAGGCTTCCAAGGAAGCATAGCTCCATGTAAAATAAAAATAACTTGTAAAAAAAAAAAAAAAAAAAAAAAAAAAATGCCCTGTCCCGTGTTTGAGCTCTTCCATTACAGACATACCTGAGACATATTAAGGGGCATTCACACTGACGTAATATAATGTCTCTTACATTAACGAGGGGCAAACTATTTTTCTCACCATTCAGCTTACACCAAGTAATGTTACAGTTGCTAATAAAGTTACCGGACAATGACAACTGACTGATTTTATTGAAGGATGAACTCAGGTGCACATTCATGAGCGCCACCATGTTGAGATAATTTAACCAGCCGAATATTATTAATTGGATGCTTTCACTTGTGGAATAAATTTATCATGGCTGACTGCGGATAATGCATTTTTACAATGACATCAGTATTTGAGAAGTGCATGCCGCTAAGTGTTGGATAACATAAACAAATGCTACTGAGTGCACCTTAAACTGTTCAAAACTCATTTTTATTTGCATTTGGCACTTGCTGAGTGTTAATTTTGGACCCTGCCTATGTGACATCCAACTGTCCACACTACTTCCTGTGTTGCATACTTATCCTATCTCTGCTTCCTGTTTGCCTCCATTTACCCTTCTCTCCATTTCTATACATCCTTCTTCAGTTTTTACTTCCCTTCCCCCATTCTTCCTCTCTTCCCACTTCCATTTAACTCTCTATTCCATCAAGACAGGAGATGGTAGATGGTCTCTTCATTATGTGGAACACAGACAGTGTGATTGCAAGTGTGTGGTGGATGGGTGAGAGCCAACCAAGTACATGCAATGTTTTATATCCTGTCAATGACATTCCTAGTCGCTGTCCCGTGGCCATGATTTACCATGTTTTAGCCAACTCCTCACAGCAGAAAATGAAAGAGAAGTTTTCCGCCCCTCTTTCCCTCCTCCAATTCATCTCTTTTTCTTTCTCTGTCAATTTTTGAGCTAGAAGGATGTTCATAGCTCTTTCATAAAAGCATTCCTCATTGGTTCGGTCCAATCAGAATCAGCCAGAGCCCTAAAAGCATATTACTCAAATATATGCAAAGCCTGTGCATCATTTATATGAATAACACAGATCTGTTCACACACACGCAGTCAGATAAATGAAAAAGAGAGTTTTGGCTGAATGAGGTGGTAGAAGATGTGTTTCTGTCCTCTTGGTTTATGTGTGTGTGCAAAAGCTGAGAGCAAGAAGAAACAGCAGGAGACAAATAAAGTCTGTCTCCTAAATTGATGGCCTAATGTATCTGTGGCACACACCTCTCAGAACCTCAGGGCCATCAAACACAATCAAAGTTTGCAGCTCAGTGATGTTACATCAGGGCTTTTACCGCTTCTCTCTCTCAAACACGCAATATACAGGGCTGAATTCACTACATTCACTACTGAATTGCGCCACTTTTGCGTGCAGTATTTCAGTGCAAAAACCTGCATCATATTCACTAACCAACCATTTGTGCATTAACTGCATTAAATGGGACACTCTCCTTTTATACACAAGGTAAATGTGGGTTTTGATTGTATGTGTATGTGGATTTAATTGGCACGCACTTCTACCGGTCGATTTTGATTTTGCAACACAAAAAAATTAAACAAAAAATATTTCTAAATTCAAATTACACTTGAAACAAAATACAAATCTAATCAAAATAATGAAGTGGTAAAAAAAAATAAATAAATAAAAAATCATGCCAAATCCAAACAGTTTACCCTCTCCCTTTTGCAGTGACTTAAAAATCACTATGATAACAGGTGGAAAAATACAAACACAAATTAGATCAAAAATATAATTGTAAATATACAGTAAACATTATAATAATTTAAAAGTAATCCATGACCTATAGATAGTTTAACACAAATCTCATACATTTTTGTTACATAAGCCTATTGTCAGGGGAAAATTTGATGTTCCTCCATATTTCAGAGTTTGTAAATGACATTTATTACCACCTGCTGTTGGAAACAAATGTGGTATTGAAACGTCTTAGCACAAAGACCTATTTCTCAGGAAAATAGCAAAATGTGCTATGCGCCACTTCATTACCATACAATACACCCACAGTTTGCGCACATACACCCACAGATCGCACGAACACTCGCACACCCACTTGTGCTTTGTGCAGGCACGAAAATTGCGCTTAGAATTAGCATTCTCACGAAAATTGGGTAAGATCTAGTGCAAAGCTTCGCGAACTAATGAAAATTGAGCCCATTATGTTTTAAATTCTTGTAATCAGATTACAGTTATTTTAATTTTTAATTAAGTGAATTACTTTTAAGTACACATATTTCTAAAACAATAGTGTTTATGTAGAATGCGTTTAAAACATGAATTATGTTCATACTGTATGTTTTCATTTCTGTGGTGGCTGAAAGGTGTGCGTCCGCTAACAAGTCATTGTAAGGGAGAAACGTGTTGCTGAGTGTATGACTTGCGTCAAACAATATAGATTTTTTTTAATTCGTCAAGTAGAAAAACACAAATATTGTAAAAAAGTGTAATTAGTAATGTGATTACTTTTTAAACAAAGTAATTAGTAAAGTAATCGGATTAAAATTTTAGAGAAGTAATTGGTAATTTTTAATGGATTACTTTTTTGTGTAACTGACCCAACACGGCCGGTGTGGAAACAGTTATTTAAAAGAAAAATGGTGCAGCAGTGTCTGTAAACAAATTTACAGAAAACATGTGGAAAAATAACTGAAAATACAGTAAAGTACAGAAAATAAGTACCTATTTTACAAACATTGCTAAGAACACAAAGCAGAGTATACAGCTTGTGGATATCTAGTTAACTTGCTACTAATCAAACAAAACCTCAAAATCGCGCTTGTTGTATCAACACAACTATTTGTATTACTTTTAAACATGACTATGCTTCCAGGTGGACTGATATAAAAGTCTGTTTTCTCTTAATAATGCAAGTTGCATAAAGCCAGCCAGTCAGACTAGAGCTCACTAGATCGAGAAAGCGCTTTCCAATTTTGTATAGAATATGCATCAGACAGTCCGTGAAAAGACCATGAGCATGCCACCTGAGACTAACCAGGCACTATCTGGGCTGGTATATTGCTGCGTGTTTTACAGGGAATTTTGCACATTTTCTTTTTACCTGATGTGCCTTATTCCATTTAGTGAACTGGGTGCTAAAACAATGCAGACAGCATGTGCAAATAAACAACACTAACAGTGGGTGCAGTTTATTAGTGAATTCACCACTCAGTGTTCTGCATACAAATGCTCTCAATTTAAATAGTCAAAAAAGAAAATAAATAGAGATGACATAGCACAATCACAAAGACAAGCAATGAACAACACACATCTGTTTATGTTTAGTTTTCAAATGCTTTATTGTAATGTATCCACAGTTCTAACTGCCAATCACTCACTCAGTAGGGGCTCCTTAAAATAGTATAATTTTCACATCTGTATGAGAAGCGTTGTAGCATTGCTTATGGATCCTGAAACACATGAAGTCATTTTTTTTTTATTTTTTTTTTTTACATCTATGCTTTTGTGTTTTAGTTAAGAGGGAATGTAACATTATTCTAACCATCCAACTATGGTTCTGAAACTGTATCATTCTTTCAGGTTCTAATTAGAACATTAAAATTGTTTTACAACTTGGTGCAAAAAAAGAACTTGGCTTAAAGAACTTGGGAAAATGGCTTAAAGGGATAGTTCACCCTAAAATGACAATTCTGTCATCATTTACTCACCTTTGTGTAGTTCCAAACCTCAATTACTTTCTTCCATGGAACACAAACCTGACATAACACATTTTATGGTGCCATATTTGGGGCTCTTTTTTCGTGAGTGCGTAAAGCTACGTGCTATGATTATGCGCAATGTCTTATCCAATTTTCGTGAGAGCGCTTATTCTAAATGCAATTTTCATGCCAGCGCTAATGGCAATGGGTGGGAGTGTTTTCTCTACTGTGGGTGTAGGCACGCAAACTGTGGGTGTATTGTATGCAAATGAAGTGCCGCAAAGCGCACATAAGTATCTGGTCATTTCGCTAAGACGTTTCAATACAACCTCTTAGCTCAGCGCAAAGTCCAAATTCAGGTCCTACATTTGCTGTTTGGAGATTCCACCAGCAGGTGGTAATAAAGTTCATGCCCAAACTCTTAAAATATAGCGGAACATTAAATGAAGTCTATGACAATCACTGTCATAGCCATTTTGATTGTGTTAATCTGTCTAAATGTCATGGCTTATTTTTCAGTCATTGTCATTATGTTTATATTTACAGGTGTTTTTATTATCTAATTTATATGTTTTATTTGTTTATTTATTTTATTTTTTATTTTATTGAGTGATTTTAAGTCACTGCAAAAGGGGCCATTGGAAGAAGTTGGACAGATTAAAATGTTTGGATTTGGTATGATTTTTTTGACCACTTCGTTATTTTGATTAAATTTTTGTTTCGTTTGAAGTGTAATTTGAATTTAGAAATATATTTGATTTAATTTGTTAGTGTTTCAATAAATGAATGTATTTTTTCTAAATCAAATTCGACCGGTAAATGTGAAGTGCGTTCCGATACAATCACTGTTAATACTAGCATGATTTGTGTGTCAGTAGATGAAAATAATTAATAATACTTACATTCTCTATAATTTAAAGGAGTATACATCCTAATTCTGAAGAGAATTGCATTTTCCATGCATATAAAGGAGCGTGTGTCACTGTCATAGAAATATGCCTGGCATTCATCAAGGATGTAGTTAATGCACAAAAGAAGTCCATATTTCTATTTTTTAATTCATTGCATACAGTCCATTTACACTACCAACTTCTTTTGAATGTGCTGTCTTAGTTTATATCACTGGTGCTTGAGGGAATGGACTATATAATAAGACGCAGACACTGGAATAAGAACGGAGAAGAACCTCAGAATTAAATTGCACTTGGTCCAGCCTTTTGCGCGTTGCACGCATGATTTTGCCAAACCCATTTGCACCTAGACTTAGCGCATACTTGCATGAAAATACCAAAACTTCATGGCCATGCCCATTGAATTTGCACTTATGACTTAAGGCATTGTGCTTAATGCTTGCACTCTTAAAATAGGGCCCTTGATCTTAGAGCTACAATGGAGGACAAGATTTGTGAATATCAATGAAACATTCAGCCTATTCTTCACACAAAGCTATAGCTTCAGGAGACTTGCATCGCACAAGTCATCTGGACAACTTTTATTATATATATATATATATATATATATATATATATATTAGTCATTTTGGAGCTTGACAGCTCCAGTCTTTATATACTTCTATTCTTCACACAAAGCTATAACTTCAGGAGACTTGCATCACACAAGTCATCTGGACAACTTTTATTATATATATATATATATAT
The DNA here is from genome assembly GCF_019703515.2 of Myxocyprinus asiaticus. Lineage (NCBI taxonomy): Eukaryota > Metazoa > Chordata > Actinopteri > Cypriniformes > Catostomidae > Myxocyprinus > Myxocyprinus asiaticus. The sequence goes on along the minus strand of NC_059345.1, from coordinate 17,331,308 downwards.
ATATATATATATATATATATATATATATATATTAGTCATTTTGGAGCTTGACAGCTCCAGTCTTTATTTTCTTCATTCTAAGTAAAAGAGCAGTAAAGATAGTCTTAAAAAAATCTTTAAAAATTGACCTTTTATATTCCATGACAAGAAAAGTTAAACAGGTTTTGATAGAGTAAATAATGAAAAAATTAAAATAATTTTTTGGGTGAATTATCCCTTTAAAAAAAATCTTAGTAGATACTGTTAAAAAATGTACAAAGATATGATAATTTAACCTGGATTAGTCTTGATTTATAGTAAATTGTACATGGCTTGAATAAATATACAAAATATTATACTTAACTGCCTGCTAATTTAGTGTAGCCTATATATCTAACTTCAGTCTTTACTACAATGACAGCAAAAGGACAAGCTTACATTCCTGATGTCCTTCACAGTTCGCAACTATTATTATTATTATTATTATTATTATTATTATTATTTTCCTGTATTATTAATTATTTCTGTCATGTACAATACCATGACCACATTTTTAAAAGTAATTAGTGGTGTAAAATTGCTAATATTTGATGAACTAAATATATATCTATCAGCCACAGTCTACACTATGACAAAGTGAATGTGGCCATTTGATGTTCTCCACAATAAACATAATGAAAAATTCATTTTGATCATAGTAAAAGGTTGGAGGAACTTAAAGATGTATAAAGCCCAACTATATTGCATATGGATTTGTATTGGCCATATGTATTTATGCAGCGTTTCATACGGGATATTTCTACAATATCCATTTGAGATTTAAATTATAATATAAGCAGTTCAGTATGTTCAATGATGCTAAGTCTATTTCCATTCATGTGCAGTGTGGGCACATAAATATGTATGTGTGACCTTAAGACAAAATTGCACAGAATTGGCCAAACTGTCCTAGACCTCACTGCAGTTTATGTATGTTGTGAACTTAACTCTGCTGGTTTAGAGTCTAAACAGTCCGTAGGCTGTGTGTGAACGCTTTACACAAGAATAAAGAGGAGCGAGCTCTTTGAGTGGGCCATGGCCTGGCCGGCTGTGTTTGGGGAAAGCCCCGGAGGACTGGTAGGCGCGTGGCTAGCTTTATGCAGTATTCATGGGATGTTAAGAATGGCCCGTCTCAGAGAGAAAGAAAGAAAGAGAGAGAGAGAGAGAGAGAGAGAGAGAGAGAGAGAGAGAGAGAGAGTGTTAGAGAGAAAAATGGAGCCATTATTCTAGACCTTTAACGGGAGCTGTTTGTTTTTGCAGCACAAGCATGAGAGCTTGAATATTAGTGTGTAGAGAGGAAGCAAAACACCTTTGTGTGTGGATGTGTGTACGTCCAGATGTGTATACACAAGGGGTCATTATACTGAGAACTGCAGCATTTACATTATATACTGTATAAGCAGGAGTCTGTGTGTATGTGTGTGTGTGTGTGTGTGTGTGTGTGTGTGTGTGTGTGTGTGTGTGTGTGTGTGTGTGTATGTAAATAACCCCAAGATTAGCCATTCTAAACTTCAGTTTGCAGCTGTGAACATTCCCTCCCCACCACACACACACACACACACACACACACACACACACACACACACACACACACACACACACACACACACACACACACACAAACTGATGCAGTTTCTGAATGGTTGTGAATGAGAAATAACCAGGAATGATTTGACTAATATAATCTGTTTATTCCAGGAAAGTTCCTTCCAAAGTTTATTGACACTAAAATTAACATGCATTCATGCATACTCACAGCAATCACAAACTATTTCTTATTTCCACAGTCATTCATGATAGCCATCCTGCCATTAGCGCTATTATTTAACACATCTATATGAATGTTAATTTTTTATGTTAGAGATTGAGTACAGAAACAAGATGGGAATGTCTCTTCAAAGCTTGCATACTGTATTAAGAAGCATTTCCTCCAACAATGAAAATTCTGTCATTTATTCACAGTCTGTTTGGGTCTGTTCCACATACTGTAGGATTCTACAAAAGATAAAGTCTGGGGTTGGGAATGGGTTTGGAATTACATGCTCAAATTTAACTAATATAATTTCTTGACAAGGTGAACAGGGATAGTACAGGTTAGGTACAAAAGAAACAGATGTCTTCCTACATTAATTCTTAGATTAGGTTCACATACAGACTGATCTCATGAAAGAATGCAGACAAGAGGTCAAATTATTTGTCTGCTAAAAGTGATGTATGATTTCAGAATGGTCGAATTGCCCTCCCAGTGGCCAAAGCTGGAACTACAGTTGGACGGATTACACAATCACAAGAACATTCGCCACATGGCAGCACTTGTCAGGAATTCTGTACATCGGGCCTAAATATAGTTGATAAACATTCTGAATTAATGTCGAATTGCAGTTTGTTCAAGTTGCCACTGAACGTTCTTAAAAACATAAGCAGAGTTGGGTGTAATCTGATTACAAAAGAATGGGTTGCTGTAATCGAATTACTTTTTTAGTAAAAACAAAAAGTAGTATAAAAAATAATTTTAATATTTTTGTAATCATATTACAGTTTCAGATTACTTAAAAGACCTCCAATTAAGTGAATTGCTTTAAAGTACATTACACAGGATACACATATTTTTAAATTAATGTTAATTTTGTAGAATACATTTAAAACTTTAAATTCCAAGGAGGAAATACTCTACAGACATTATTTTGAATTTGAAAAACAATATTTTTTTTGTGAAAAGTGTTTTAGAAAGTAACTTAAACAGAAAGCATTTTGTAATGTGAATAACTTACCTAACACTGAACATAAGTAACTTGCCAGTGTTTACCAAATTATTTAATATTTAAATAATTATTTAAATTATTCTCCAGCAGCAAAAAAAATAAATAGAATCATTTCAATTCCATTTTTAGGTTACTGTGTTAGTTGCATTCACAGTACTTGATTTGTGGGCAAAACTGGAAGTATATTAATATATTGTCGTGTTCGATATAGGTCACACAGCCCTAGGAGTATAGGGGAAGCTCCCAGAAGTCCTTATGTGACATTCAGACAATTAATTGAAAGAAGTCTATGAATATTATTGGGTTATATATTAATAAGGATGGGCTACATATATTATAGATTAATAAGTGTCAAAATACAGGCTTTACATTTCTTCTTTAAAACCATCTGGAATCCCTTGCTCCATAGAATTAACATAGATAATAAAGATAATATATATAAACATAGATCATTTTTTGTTTTTATGTCGAAAGGACCAAAAGACATGACTTTTTTATGGTGTCTCAAAACACAATAAATAAAAAACAAAAAAACAAAATTCATGATCATGTGTCTGAAATTGCCCATGACAGTATGTTTTCTGTACAAACAAATATAATAGTGAGTACACAAAGAAACTAAATGTGTTTTGTGGAGAAGCTTATTACTTCCAAAAGAGCAATAACACCCTGCTTGAATACCTGAATCAAGAGCATGCAGGGGTCCTGCATAAATTAGCAGCAGGTAGCAAATGCGCAGTTAAAGTTGTTATTATAGCTAGCTAGCTAACAAGGTAACTGAAGTGCGAAGAATGAAACTGTGTTAATGAAAGTCATGAATTTCACTGTTAATAAAACATTCTTGTAAGAAAAGTTCAATGCTGCCTTTAAAAATTGCTTTTTTTTAAATTGTCAACTTAAGATGGAATTTGATTAAACCGAGCATAATGTTAATGGAAATGTATGCAACTTGATAATAAGCATAGGCATTTTAAAAATAAACTTAATATTCTAAGTTCAAATCATATAAGAATTCAATTGAATGATTCCTATTGTCTTATGTATAGATTATGTACAGTATGTAACCTTGATTCCATGTGTAACATCAGTACTGATGTTAAGTGAACCTATGAAAGGGAACAATTGCTTACACTTGATTGGTATTTAATTCAAACTTGTTTAAGGAGAACATTTAGACTGCAGCTGTATAGCCTAGGGTGGTCCATTTTATATGTAGCCACCATAGAGCCCTAACTACTTTTCTTTATGAAATAACAACAGCATAAATAAAAGTAGCAAATAGTAAAATAATAAAAAGTGTAACAGTAGCACTCTAATCTGCATAAATTATGCTACAGTGCATACTAGTAATTTAAGTGGACTTGAGCATGTAATGGCTTACCTTGACTTATATTTTTGATTTTACTAAAATTTTCTTTCTAAGTTTGTAACTTATCATGAATTTAGCCAACAAAGGCATGGATAACTGAGATGTCCAAGACGTCCATCTAGTGCATGTTTACATAGACCAACAATTAAAGAGATAGTGCAAGAATGTGTCCAGGATGAGTTTGTGCTCAAAACAACAAGATACAGCGCAGCTGAATGAAACAGAATGAGGTCTCCTTTTCAAAGTTGTAACTTGAGATTGTGTCTTTTAAAAGCGGCGCGAGATACATGACAGTGGCCAAAGATGTCTGTCTAGTGCATGTTTATATACAAACATAATTCAAAATAGCCCAGATGGGTCCCCTTTGGTGTTCAGGAATAGTTAGTAGGCCACACCAGGCCTGTCTGTCCTGCTCTCTCTCTATTTATGACTGATGTTGTTGCTGTAGAGGTGGTCATGAATTAATGGGCCACCTAGTGACGTAGGGAAGTCGCAGAAGTAGAGAACAAGGCATTTTTGCAACTTGGTTTCAATAAATGATGTTATTGCATTGGGGATTAAGTTTTGAGGTCTAAAATTTACAGTATGTTTTTTTATAGTAGAATGACATCTTATATGTCAAAATATAAAGGAATATTTGATTCCTCATGACTTGACCCCCTTAAAATGTCCAATCCAGGCCAGTTATTATAATCCTAAAGTTTAAAGTATATCAAATAGGCAAAATTATTTTTGTGTTGTTATGCTTGTCTCTGATTAAATATTTCTTGATAAGCTTTACTCTTAAAAATAAGTGTTTTTCTTCCTGTAATCAGAACTGAGTACAGCAAATTCCATGAAATGAGGTTAATGACCTTTTGAACCTTAATTTAGAACCCATCTGATACAATATATGCAGTCTGTAAAAAGTATGCCCTCATCCTAAGACAGATATGTGATGTAGTATATCACAAATGCTTTTAATCAGTTAATCAAATAATTGATTTTTGTATGAAGATGATAATCAATTAGCATACAATTTTTAGCAACAGACTATATTTACAGGTTTTATTGTTGAATTACCTAATGCCTCATCTTTAGTCACAACTGGCTGTTACAACATGGACTGCATTTATTCTGAATAAGATGACATTCTGATTAAGTTGTTTACATAAGTTTTTGATTGTTTACACAGGTTATTTATTAAACTGTTCCATTTATATTCCCATTTATGCTGCAAAGCATGTTCTGATTAATGATTGTAAATAAGGAATGTAAAGCACGTACAACAAAGTGCTTTGATTGCCATATGTTTCCAATTGCTCAAAAATGTAATAGTCATTGCATGGTTAAGGAAACTACATGTTTTAAATAATATGTTCCAAGTTTCTTAATTGATAAAAATGCTGCTTATACATCAATGCTTGTATTCAAAATATTGTCTACTGTCATATTGTAGCTGCCCATGTAAACATAGCCACTGTTTGTTTTTTTAATCACAAAACTGACACCACTTGTGGCAGAACTCAGGTGCACAATCGCGGCACCTCACTGTACCAGGTATAAATCATCTCTGATTGCTGTAACAACTGCTCGCCCTCAGCCAGCCAGGTAGCCTCTGGCTTTATGTACAGAGTTCTATTTATAGCCCTCTATGTCATTGCCACTGCTCTTTGCTGTTTTGCAGTGCACTGCCAATCTCCTTCTGTTCTGTTCTTTTTCTGTTCACCACACCCCGTCCACTGCCATCGATTACCATGCAGGCACATTCATCCGATCTCTCAAACCAGTGCCACTGTCATTCTGAATATTAATTCTGAAGCTGAAACAGAGTGTTATGCTTAAAACATACAGATGGAGTGGATGAAACATATCAGAGAATTTTTGTTTTGATTTATCTTCCATAATTGCCTGCCAGCTGCAGAATTCACAGAAAGTGTGTTTGGTTTGAATCATGCATTTGGAACTATATATACTATATATACACACTATTACAGACATGGCCTGTATCAAAGGATATACAGGTATATACAGTATATATATATATATATATATATATATATATATATATATATATATATATATATATATATATATATAAATATTGGTTCCTTTGATACAGGTCATGTCTGTAATAGTGTGGAATAAGTTACATGCTTAAGTTTCATAGGTAACTCTTCACATTCATTTCTTTTGTTAGGGTTTATAAAGGGTTTCATTAATGACTTATAAGTAATTTAAAAATGCATTAAAATCTACTTATATGCAGTTATAAAAGCATGAATAAAAAATATTTTATACAATACTTGCAAAACAGTGAGCATTTTAATTTTCTTGTTATAAAAGCTTAATAAATACATTTTTTAATACTTATATTATTACAAAACATAATTAATAAAATAGAATACTTCATGATTTTTTTTTTTACACAATGAAACAACAATAGATTATTTGGTGATATTAAAAGGAGGGATGATGTCACTTAGTTACAGTCCACTTTGTGTTTCTATTAATTACTGTAATGACTTTTGTTCACACTATCCTTATCACGTTAATGTCAAAAGATTGGTGCTACTCTGAGTGGTGTCCCAACGTACCTAATCATAGTTACCTAAAGTCCTTGGCAAAACACTTTTCAGGTCTTCATGCTCATTCACAAAATATATACTGTATCAAATAATTTAGCCTGATGACCATTAAACAATACTGAACTTTACATTTCTAATGTTGATAACTCATTAATACATTTTTTTATAAGTGTCCACTTTATATTAAGGTACATTTTCATAGGTTACAAATGTTGCATTGTTATTAAACATTTATAGCATGTAAGGTTTAATGGCTCCCTTTTTGGCAGGTATTGCATGAAAGTCACCCATTTTATTCACGTTATTATAACCACATATCAGTGATTTATAATACATTTGTAAATTACTTATTAGTCATTAATGAACACCCTTTTTAAAAAAGGGAACGTTACCCTAAAGTGTTACTATTTTATACTCATACAATAAATGTGAGCAATAATAATAGTGATAATAGTGCCATAACAAACATCACAAAATGCATAAATGGTCAATTTCATAGCCTTACATCCCTTGTAATAAGATGAAGATTTTTGGATTTTCTGCACTTGAACAGGTACTATAATATATTACGTATATAGTATTATCTCATTTTGTATTTGATGCACTGAAGATCTACCGTACATTAAAATATAAGTCCATAACAGCTAACTAGAAGACCATTACAGTACTGAAACTATGAAACTATAACAAATCCTCAAAATCCTTATTGTGACTGCTTCCATATGTTTTAAAACACAATCCTAATTCTACATTGCCAAGTTGCAATTCCCAAAACTCGCCAACAACGGTTGGGAGGCTTTGGGCATGAAATCCAAACATTAGGCAGTGTAATAAAATTATTCAGTAATAATAAACTGCAATATTTGACATGGATAATTTTTTGTTTGGTAATTATGTGATATATGTGTAGGGCTTTACTGGTTGTTTAGATCAGTGTTGCTATCAGAAATAATTAATAATTATTTCTGTAGTTATTAATTAATATTTAAATTAATCAATTGAATCTAACTCATTAAAACCTCATATGGGGCTCCAGTAAATGTAGTGTGCTACGTTTAGGAGCAAGTTTGGTTATTAGCAATAATTAATAATTATCAAAGATAATTATTAATTATTAAAATCAATAGAACATTGATGAGAATCAATGTTAGCTTTTTAAAATCCTTTAAATCAACAATTATCAAAGATAATCGTTAATTGTTAACATCGATGAAACATTAATTCAAATTAACACTAGCATATTGATCATTCAAATTCAATCATCAAAGATAATTATCAATTATCAAAAATCAATAGAATATTAATAAGGATTAACATTGATGGGGCACCACCCTGAAATCAGGGACTAATAACCAAATAGTAAAACAGTCTCAATATTAGATTGTTTTCTTAGGAAAATCGACATCCGAAGAATATCGATTTTCCGGAAAAAAAACAATGAATGAAGGTTTGAATCCGAGCACTGACATCCCGTCAGCACGACACAGGCGTATGCAAAACAAACCAAAACACTTCTCTTTGTAATATAACAAAGTTTATTTATGCAGTAATATAAATTAATAATTAATACAATGCATTCAATAAACTAAACAGTGATATGATTAGATTTGGAAATAAAATAATCCTATAACACATAAGGTGTGTGTGTGTGTGTGTGTGTGTGTGGGTGTGTGGTTAGTAGAGAGAGAGATGATTAAGTGACAGCCCTAAAGCCGATTTCGCGATAGTGGGAGAGAAAACAGCTGTCAGTTTATCACTCAGAGACGCGGTGGACGGCTCGTAAAAGTCCTGCGTTATTTGACTCTTTAATGGATAAACTCAGTTGCTGTCTCACCCGCGATGGCGAAATTGCACAACAATCCAATTTGGTTGGACCACAATACAGCAAAACAAATTTGTGATAATTAATACCCTGAGTATTAATAATGAGCGGACATGGCGGTCCGTAAACTGTACAAGCAAAAACCTTGAAACACAAGAATAACACACTATAATATTCTATCTCTGCCCAGACGTAAACCTCTTACTTGAATCGCATGAGGACACAGGTAGAATGTGTCTTCCTCCATCCTTTAACTCTGACCCGGTTCCTTGAGGCTCGGGTGATGACGGGAGGCCGTTTCCTCGCTCTGTCGGCGGGCGGTACGGCTGTTGATTCTCGGCGGGCTGGCGGAGAACTCAGAAATGTCGACTTGATTGAAGATGGAAGAGAAATCTTTAATCTCTTCACTTCTGTAGGCAAACGGATGAAGATGCGAATTGCTCAGTGGTCTCTTTCGGATCCGTTAGAGTGTTCGGTTGAACACAGAGAAATCTCAACTCGTCCAGTTGTATGGCCACAGTTTCAAGTCGGACGTTACTTCCTTGTGCAATGAGGTTGCACCGGAGAGCAGCGAAGAGCTGCGTCCACACACTACAAAGTCGCTGGAAGCAACTCACGAAACATTTCAGAGGTATTTCAACTCCTGATGATGTCATGTTTGAGGGATGTTCTGTTGTGTGCCTCATCCAATTGGAGTTGAGAGTTCGATCCTTTAGTGAGCAAGGCTTCATGGATTTGTAGTCTGTTTTGGACTCCCTTTGTTTGATTTTGGCACGATTTTTATCAGTAAGATTTACGACTTGGAAGGTGGGGGCTTGAGTTAGGTTTTTACGACTGTTAGGCCTGCCTTTGTCTTCTATCTGAATACATGAGGCCCAACATATGCAGTCCCTTTTAAGTTGCCTTGATAAGAAGGAATCTACCAAGAACATATCTGTAAATTATGTAAATTAGATACATGTAAATGTAAGTAGAGTCAGAAATTAGAATTATGTTATGATAAGCAAAATGAAAAATGTGCTTAACACAACACATTCCTCCAAACACTATGGAAATGGTTAAATGTTCTTTTATTCCATACTTTAAAAGAAGAATAAAGTCTTTCTGTAGTCTGCCAGTTCTTTTGCGGATGAGGTCAGAGGACTTTTTTTGTGTCAGGGAAAGAAAAAGGGAAAAACATCACAAGGGAAAATTACCTGCCTTAATGCTAGTGGCAGCCTGTAATTTATGAGAATTTTTCATGAGAGCTTTGAGGTTAAGTAGGCAGGCAGGCAGGCCTTTTCAGTTCTGGTATTAATGTTTTTTGCCATTCACGATGAGTGACTAAAATGGCAGTTCCTTTATGTCCAGTCCACGCTGATGCTTTTGAATATACATTTCCCATAAAGCCTGTTAACGTACTTAAAGTCTCAAAAGCAACATTCACAACTGTTACAGAAACGCAGAAAAAAAGGTTGAGCGAGAGACAAGAACAGAAAGGAGAGGGTATTTTATTAAGCGCCCTTATAGACTAAAATGTAAGTTTAGCCTACAGGACTACAAGGGTGAGTTAGAGGGTTGAGATGACATCAGCAGAGGTCACAGAGTGAATTGCTCAATCAATTTAAAAACTATATGAGAAAATTAAAAATACAATATACCTGTATTTTATACAGTAATTATTTTCAATCAGCTGATCAGCTGCATATACTTCTCAAACCACCATTATAAAACCATTTCCCATTTCCCATGTCAGTACATTAAATCCAATTTCAGTGTGTCCAGCAAACCTCTCCTACAGTAAATAGTCACTAAGGCTCTTGTGGTACTCGCTGTATGTGTGTGTGTGTGTGTGTGTGGTCAACTCTTGTTGTGACACTTTCTGCTGCCCATGTATGGGGCACTTTCTGCTACCATGTGCTGGGCTTCCTGAGCAGTGGGCATGACCAGAATAAAGCAGGATGTATGTCTTTACTCATATTGATTGAAGCCAGGAAGATGTGCTGCACTTCTCCCAAACACTACCATGGAAAACGTAAATGGGTAATTTAAGGGATTGGGTAATATTTCAGTCCCCTAGATTTTTAAAGTGGTGGTTCACCAAAAACAAATGTTGAAATCTTTATACAAGATGTTGAAATGTCCATTATAATTCATTAAAATAATTTTTGCATTAAAATAATCTTTATCATTAAATAATGTCTTCTTTCTACCTTAAACCAAGCATTTTGTCATGTCCCTGAGGCACTTTACTGAATTTGTACCTAGAAAATAATGAATAAAATGTGCAGACTGTCTATAAGTTTTGTCATTAATGTTGACATTTATTTGTCTACTTTTGCTGAGAAAGATATTTTACCAAATATTAATTAATAGGCTATAAAATTTTGTCCCTCAGTCTGAACTTAACCCCATCACACCAACCATTTTCAGGCCATAAAATGTTTTTAGTCCACCCATATGTGAGATTATTAACCAGAAGTGACATTATTCAGCTATCTACAACAGCGTGGTGCAGAAACATGTAAGAAATGTCATAATTTGTATTCATATTTTGAAGTGAATAACAGTAAGATGGGTTTAATCAAGCAAAACAACTTAACCCTGTCACATGAAATTAAGATATTACATCAGCACTTTTCTAAATTATATTTTAATCCATAAATAAGTGTAGAATTTATTAATTTCATGCATGCTATGTGGTCTTCTGTCCTACACCACATGAGAAACAGTGGCCATTTTTTGGCAAAAATCCACATCCCTGTCACACTCAACACTGTCACATTTTTTCCACTGTAGACCTGTGATGGGGTTGAGTTATTTACAAAATGTATGAATATTGTAACAACAATATGCAATAGTCAATATAATATGCATTGCAAATTCTATTTATTGATTTTAATTAAACATGGTGTTAAAAATACGTGGGTGTATAGCCAATTGGTTGGAAAGTTGTGACAGGGTTGAGGCGAGAGTGATAATATTGGATAATTAAAATGGAAACACAATTAAAAATAAAAGTATTGTTTGTTGAGCACAGCCTGACATGTTAAAGGTTAGCACAAAAAAGTTGGGGTTTTAATTATAAATCTAAATGTAATACATTTTTAACAAAAATAATGAGACCACAGATGTGCAATTTGACACATCTGTGCATTTGGCAATTTTGTAGCTTCATCACATAAAAATAAGAAAACTGTCATTAATATTATATTGTATTTGTTATTATTAAATTGGTCTGAGGGACACATAAGCAGCAGCTTGATGTTTATTTTATAACAAGTATTGTGTAGAATAATTTTCAAACCACTTACACTATGTCCAGGGCCGTAAACACCATAGACATTGAGGGCGACATGTCCCCCCCAGTATTCATAATAGTGGTCTACTGATATGAGATTTTTTCCATGGTTAATTATTAAATTATTACATTTGGTCCCCCCCCCCACCCAATCCTGATATGTGGTTATATCCTTGACTATATCCATGACAGGGTTGAGAAAAAAAAAAAAAAAAAAGGAAAAAATAGAAGATAATAAAAGGGCTTTGAGGCCTGAAGTGGGAAAATATGATTTTTTGGAGGTTTAACATGTGCCTGATATTGTGGTGTTTTCAAACAATGAATCAAATGTTGTTGATTTTTTTTTCCCAAGTTGAAATGTTACAGAATTTCACGAATGACCCAAATTTACTATAAATATGACCTGTAAAAGATTAAAGATTACATAATAATACAGTGAAATATACATGGAGAGATGGAGATATCACTTTATCTGATATATTTCATGCTTTAGCATATATACAAATATATTTACAAACAGTATTGTTGTGATGGCTAAATTATTCTGTTTATCGAGTGTTCTATTGATTCTTTTTAGCTATGAATTGACTTAATTGGTTTGTTTCATTTTTTAAAGTCATGTTACTTTTGTAATAACTGAATGTTTAACTATTCTTCTGTAAAATTGTATCTAATAAAAATATTTAAAAATGAGGGAAAATCAATTGCGACTTAATTTTGGCATCAGCATTGTTTATTAATGGATTAAAATGTATAGCTTTTCAATCGCTGTGACACAGATGAGTCAGTTGAGTTGGATCAATATGCATAGTTTAATCAAAATAAAACATATTCAACAAAACAATAGACAAGCATCCAAGATCAAAGCCAATAATAAGGGGCCAATAACAATAATCCAAAAGTTCCATGTACAACAGATCAAGAGGATTATCCAAATGAAAGCAATGATCTAAGATACCAGCAAGGGCTAATTTGGGGCTGCACTAATATGTCGTTTTAAATTCACACCAAGATATTTCAGAAAGAAAAACATAGATGACAAAATGTTAAAACAAAATAATGCATCTCTATGAACTCCTGCACACTGAGTATGTAATATCGGATTGCAATAATCTGATGTTTTTTTTTTTGTTTTTTTGTTTTTTTCAGAGGCTAGGTCAGTTTTGTATTGATTTTATAGCAGTGTCTTTAGTTTGGTTGATTGCTTTCAATGGCTAATCGAGTCATCATATACTTAATTTGAATGCAGTAAACTTTATCTCTGAATGCCTAGAGTATACAGTATATAGCAAAGCTTTACATCATGCCATTTTATGAGCTTTTAAATTATGACAGATGTCACACAGCCTTGGCTTGTCACAGCAAGCATTTTCACTTCCACTCATTTGCATAAAGTTCAGAATTTCCCAACTTCTTCTCACTCTAACTGCTTGCTTTACTATCAATTCCACAATCCCCCACCGTGCCAGCCCAGACTGTAAGACTAAATGTATGGGCCATGTGAGCTCCATCTTCCAGGTAAAATGTCCATGGAGGGGTGCCAAAAGTGAGTTGTGAAGCTAGTTGTTTTCAGCTGTACAGGATTTAATACAATAAAGAGGAATGCATATTTTATAAACTGAACCCCCAACCCAAACCCCAAACCTAAACCTAACCATCAGTGGAATAAAAATGTAATGTTAGCGAAATGCACTTCCAGTCGTGCCTCAAGGGAAGGTAGACATGTTGGAGCCAATGCAAAAATGTCATCTGGGTGCAAAAGGGTGATGGCGCTTGTCATTGAGTCAGCATAATGTGTGGCCTGTTGTAGGGTACTGGAACTCTCGGAAACAACATGACAACTTCCCATATGACCATGTTGGCCAGCCAGCTGCCAAGCTCTCATAGAGAATGAATGCAACACTAGTCACACTGTGCTTTGATGAATATTGCGGACCATGTTTTCAATACAATGGCAGTGGATAGTGGCTCACTTTAAAGCTTAATCCAAACGTATCATAACAGTAGTCCAGGCGGCATGTGCTTCATAGTCCAAATCTTCTGAAATCTTAGGATTTAGTAAGAAACAATCAGATGTTTGGGTAATTTTTCAGACTAAATGTTGACATCCACTGCAAGCCTATGAAACATCACCAAATTCATTCAAGGATTATTATTTTTTTATTATTATTCCATATTACTAGCACACACTAAAATGTCCTGGTTACTTGCGTAACCTCCGTTCCCTGATAGGGGTCACTCTTGGGAGCCTGAGACACCTCTGTTCTTTGATAAAAGGCCAATGAAAATTGGCCAGTGGTATTTGCATACCACTCCCCCGGACATACGAGTATAAAAGGAGCTGGTATGCAACCACTCATTCAGGTTTTATGCTGAGGAGCCGAGACAAGGTCCCGGCCATTTCAGTGGGTAGTTCAGCATTGTGGCAGGAGGGACACAACGTGTCATTCCCTCCATCAGGGAATGGAGGTTGCGCAAGTAACCAGGACGTTCCCTATCTGTCACTCACTCGACGTTGTGTCGATGTAGTGAAACTAGGGGTCCCTATACAAAACGCCGCAACTGGCTGAACTTTGTGTTGTGAACTGGCGGTGTGTGACAGGCAGACCACTGTGTGCCTTGTAGCCAGCGAACCAGGCCGACACGTAACCTCCCTTAACACAGTTATGAGTGTCGAATGGCCCTTTGGGGACAAGTCGACTACCCAAAAAGATAGAGACGGGCAAGTCCAGTCATGGAAACGCATGTTTGCGAAGTCCAGGGGGCCAGCTGTGTGCCAGCGCGTCTATACCGAGAGGTGCCTCGGTCAGGGCATACCAGAGCAGGCAGTAGGAGGATTCTTGGGAGGCGAACAGGCCTACCTGTGCCTGTCTGAATCGACTCCAGATCAGCTGGACCACATGAGGGTGGAGTCTCCACTCTCCCCTGAGGGTAACCTGCCGTGACAACGCGTCCGCTGCAGTGTTGAGGTCTCCCGGGATATGAGTGGCTCTCAGCGACTTGAGGTGCTGATTACTCCAGAGGAGGAGACGGCGGGTGAGTTGTGACATACAACGGGAGCGCAGACCGCCTTGACGGTTGACATATGCTACCGTTGCCGTATTGTCTGTCCGAACTAACACGTGCTTGCCCTGGATCAACGGCCGGAACCTCCGCAGGGCGAGCAGAATTGCCAGCAACTCGAGGCAGTTGATGTGCCAACGCAGCCGCGGGCCCGCCCATAAGCCGGCGGCTGCGTGCCCATTGCAAACAGTGCCCCAGCCCATTTTGGAGGTGTCTGTCGTAACCACGACGCACCTGGAGACCTGCTTTAGGGGAACGCCTGCCCGTAGAAACGTGAGGTTGGTCCAAGGGCTGAAGAGGCAGTGACAGATCGGCGTGATGGCCATGCGATGTGTCCCGTGGCACCATGCCCATATAGGGACTCGAGTCTGAAGCCAGTGCTGAAGCGGTCTCATATGCATCAACCTGAGCGGCCACCGCTGAGGATGCCATATGCCCCAGGAGCCTCTGAAAGAGTTTCAGTGGAACCACTGTTTTCTGTTTGAACGCCTTCAAACAGGTCAGCACTGACTGTGTGCGCTCGTTCATGAGGCACGCCGTCAATGAGACTGAGTCCAACTCCAAACTGAGAAAAGAGATGCTCTGAACCGGGAGGAGCTTGCTCTTTTCCCAGTTGACCCGAAGCCCTAGTCGGCTGAGGTGCAAGAGCACCAGGTCCCTGTGTGCACACAGCATATCCCGAGAGTGAGCTAGGATATGAATGCCCACTTCCCTTAACGGGGCAAGAGCTGCCTCTGCGACCTTCGTGAAGACACGAGGGGACAAGGACAGACCGAAAGGGAGGACCTTGTACTGATACGCTCGAATGCAAACCACAGGAAGGGTCTGTGTTGAGGTAGAATCGAGACGTGAAAGTATGCGTCCTTCAGGTCTACTGCCGCGAACCAATCTTGATGCCGGAAGCTCGCCAGAATGCGCTTTTGCATCAGCATCTTGAATGGGAGTCTGTGTAAAGCTCGGTTCAGTACTCGCAGGTCCAAGGTTGGCCGCAACCCACCGCCTTTTTTTGGTACAATGAAGTAGGGGCTGTAAAACCCCTTCTTCATCTTGGCTGGAGGGACAGGCTCTATCGCATCCTTCTGTAGGAGGGTAGCGATCTCCGTGCGCAAGGTAGCAGTGTTCTCGCCCTTCACCGAGGTGAAGTGGATTCCGCTGAACCTGGGCAGACACCTGGCGAACTGAATCACGTAGCCGAGTCAGACGTTCCGGATCAGCCATCGCGACGGATTGGAAAGCGCAAGCCAAGCTCCGAGTGAGGGGGACCAAGGGGACAATCTTGTCACAGGTGGGGCCTCGTGGCGGGGCGAAGCCCGTGGTGCCACACCATGGTGTGGCTGTGCTGAGTTCAGGGACATCGAAGCACTTACCTGGCTCCTTGTGACCACCCCCAGAACAGCCTGGGACGGGGGAGGAAGAGGCCTGTCCTCATCACCCGTGGAGACTGTCACATCGGGGGCAGATTTGTGCCACAGCTGGGCGTGCAGGGGTGGGGAGACCGCTGCTGGAGTGCCAAACCTGCAAGGATGGAAAGGTGGACAGTGGTCGTGATGATGGCCGTGCACACTGGGTACGTGACCCAGGGAATGAGGAAACCGCTCTTTTGCTGAACTGTTGGGTACTGCAGCCACTTGGGCATGCAGCGAAATTAAATGAAAAAGCAACAAAAGATTCTCCTCCCGGCCCTCCATCGGGGGATGGAGTGGTCTGCTTATCATCTCCAAGGTGGGTTTCATCATCCCTGGGTCACCCGTCTCAGGGGTGCTTCGAAGCCTTCCAAGGGTTCTTGGCGGCCGGCCGTGAGACAGGTGGTATCTGCTTCCTGCGGTGGGCTCCACGCCGGTGTCGTCACCGCAGAGGGATGCCCTTGGCGACGAGCAGGTGGGGTGCGGTATCTTGAGCCGTGCCGGGGCAGGATGTGCCGAATAGCCTCCGTCTGCTGCTTCACTGTTGAGAACTGCTGGGCAAAGTCCTCGACGGTGTCGCCGAATAGGCCAACCTGGAAAGCATGTCCATCATTTCCACATCAGCCTGTGACTGGGCAACCGTACCCGAGGGGGGGGGGAGCCCAGCTGAGGCTTTTGCATCTGACTGGACGAGCCCACTGTCCGATGGTGCGCTCGAGAGCTCATCAGCTTTGCGGGCTATGAACAAGAGGTCGAACTCGCCGCGAGACGAGCCGGCGGACTCATCCGGAAGCCTGATTGGGGCAGACGAGCGTGCTGGGGAATGGGTGGTCCGTGGGGGGATACCCGGTGGAGGTGGTCCCATCGGGGTCCCCAAATCGCCCCCAGTGCTAGCCGCGCTGGCCTCATACCCAAAGGTAGAAGAACCGAGGTGGGGAGCCGCTGAGGAAAGCAAGCCGCGACCACAACGTTGCCATGGTCATGTTCTCACAGTGAGTACATGATCCATCCACGAACGCTGTCTCTGCATGGGTCGCGCCCAGACACGAAAGACAGCGATCGTGACCGTCAGAAGTTGAGAGGTAACGACCGCAACCAGGAATAACACACAAACGGAAAGGCATCTTTAAAAAGATGCATCTTTAAAAAGACGTTCTGTGTGTGCCGCTCTTTAAGGGAAACATACTCTTTCAGAAAAATATACTCTCTTTTTTCTACCGAAGCACCCAGGGGCGTTCTCTGCAGTGCACCAGTGCAGAGCAGGGAGAAGCCGCTGAAATGCGCCATCAGATCCAGCAGAGGTGAATGAACAGTCAGCTCAGTAAACATCGACCATTCGGCTCCGAAGAGAAAATCTGAATGAGTGGTTGCATATCAGCTCCTTTTATGCCCGTATGTCCAGGGGAGTGGTATGCAAATACCACGCGCCACTTTTCATTGGCCTTTTATCAAAGACCAGAGGTGTCTTGGGCTCCCAAGAGTGACCCCTAGTGTCACTACATCGACACAACGTCGTGTGAGTGACAGATAGGGAACAAAGAATACATGAACTAACAAAATACCCAAACATTCATTAAAAAATCTCATTCACAGTGGCTCTTTTGTTCACTCGAGAACTTGCATTGATTTTAGTGCTAACAATACAAATTCTCAGGTGAACACAAGCAGCTGTGAATGAACTTCTCACATGAATTTATGGGTATTTTGTTAGTCCAAATATTCTTGGTTTTAGTGTTCTGTTAGTAATATGGAAAAATGGAATAAAATAAATAAACACTGAGTGAATGCCTTGGTGACTTTTTATTCGTTCATTTATTTGTTTGTTCATTTATTCATTCATTGTCTCTTTTGTTCTTTTGTCTCTCTGACTGGGCATATCTCGGCTCTGTTTATCCTGTCAGTGGGGTCTCAAAGAGATTGACATTTCTGACACTGCCAATCAGTTGCTCTGCAGCAAGGTCATTTGTCAGGAGCAGCCTCTTATTGGCTGTAGATAAGGAGAGCCTTTTTTCATTGGTTATACTTCCAAATCACCAAGAGCAACTGGGTGCTATAAAATGTAATTAAATCTTTTGCAAGAATTCATGAGATTTAGGGGTGTATGTTTTGTGTGTGTGTGTGTGTGTTCTTGCACTATATGTTTATAATGCTATGCGTATGATGGTAGTTATGAGCTGTGTGCACATTTCTCCAGACATTTCACATTTCTTGCTTGTGTAGGGGACAGGAAGTGGCATATATATTTGTCAGTATGTGCTTGTGCACTTATATAATGCATTGACTATTCTTGCCTCAGTGATGCTGTTTGAGTGTCAGTGGCAGGAAAGGGCTGTGTAGTAGAAAATATCAGAGAGACAGAGAGAGAGAGTGGGACTTGATTGCTTTAAATAAATTCAAAGTGAAACAGTTTTACCCATTTTATTTCCATAATCTGGCCTATTTCCGGGAGAAACAGGATATTCAGTAGGAAAAATTGTAGGAGGGATCTTGATTTTATGCATCTGGAATGCAGAAAAGTGAAGCTGTTTCTTGATGTTTGACTTGATGGGCTCTGTTTTGAATGCATATGTATTTGAGGGACCTGTATCTCATTCTTTCACACACAGGCACGCACTTTGATTGGCTTGTTTTATGTACAAGCAACAGGTTTCTGTCTTAAAACTGAAGTGTGTAATTTCTGCACCACTAGTGGCACTAAATGGAAAAAAATAAATTACTGTTTCCAAGCAGGTTTCCCAAACATTTTCCCTGTCTTCCATTGTTTGGCCAAGCATGTACTCCCCCTCCAAACTTGCACCACTGGTTGCGCCAATTTCACTCTGCCAGGCTGCTAACACAAACTTTACGGGTCAGCCTATGAATGGCTTACACATACTGCCAAACAAAGGTAAAATGCAGTAACTGCAGTAAAAGAAAATGAAAGAAAAAAGTGTGGAGTTTGTAGTTACTGCAATTTTCACACAGTTTTCTCTGAATATAAGCTTAGCTGAGCCAAACATGTCTGTCACAGGACAGATCATAGTATAACGGTACATGCCCATTTGTGCTGAGTGGACATTTTCGGTTCATTTCATTGGGAGCTGAGTGACACGCTCGTGCAGGGAATTGAGGGATTGACAAGTGTTACGAATGGTTGAGATCATAAAAAAATTTGAGAAATGCACGAATTCTCTGTGGCAATGCTGTGGCTGGGAAAACAACAAAAAAAATTTTTAATAAATCAACACTGTTTATGTACTTTATGCTTTTGGTAATAAAGTTTGTGCATATCAGACTCACTGTACATGTAACATAGACACACCCCAAAACGGAAACTTTTTAGCTTTGTTAGCACCACTGAGATGATCTCTTCCATGCCAGTAACTGTAATCAGAATCAGATTGAGCTTTATTGCGAAGTATGCTTGCACACGCAAGGAATTTGTCATGGTGACAGAAGCTTCCAATTCAAAAAGAATACAGAAAATATACATATACAACATATACATACAAACATTTGAAATACACATATAAACACATATACATAAACAGTGAAATAAGAATAAAAATAAGATACAACAGATAAATACTGTATATAGAGGAAACTACAGTAGGGCAATAATGTTGTTCAAATATGTTATATACAGACAGGGCTGGATTGGTAATATGGCATATCGGGCATTTTCCCGGTGGGCCGACACACTTTGGGGCCGATCAGGGGCGGGCTGGCCATCGGGAGAACCGGTCAGGCCGGTGGGCCATGATAAGCTGAATTGAGCCGCCGCGTTATGCCAAACGGGCCACAATACGGCGCCGCGAAATGTCAGCTGAAACAGTTTTCAGCTGTTCATAAGGTGAATGGCCTGAGGGAAGAAACTGTTCTTGTGCCTGACTGTTCTGGTGCTCAGAGCTCTGTAGCGCTGGCCAGAAGGCAAAAGTTAAAAAAGGTAGTGTGCAGGGTGAATGGGGTCCAAAGCGATTTTTCCATCCCTTTCCTCACTCTGGAGGTGTACAGTTCTTGGAGGGTGGGAAGGTGAGAACCAATAATCCGTTCAGCAGTCCGGACTATCTTTTGAGGTCTACTGATGTCTGACTTGGTAGCTGAACCAAACCAGACAGTTATGGAAGTGCAGAGGACAGATTCAGTGAAGACTGCTGAGTAGAACTGGATCAGCAGCACCTGTGGCAGGTTGAAATTCCTCAGCTGGCGAAGGAAGTACAACCTTTGCTGGGACTTTTTCACAATGAAGTCAATGTGGGTCTCCCACTTCAGGTCCTGTGAGATGGTAGTGCCCAGGAACATGAATGACTCCATTGCTGCCACAGTGCTGTTTAGAATGGTGAGTGCAATCAGTGCTGGGGTGTTCACTATCATCTCCACTGTTTTGAGCATGTTCAGCTCCAGGTTGTTTTGACTGCACCAGTGATCCAGCCATTCAACCTCCCTTCTGTAAGCAGACTCATCGTCATCTTGGATGTGGCCGATGACTGTAGTGTCATCTGCAAACTTCAGGAGCTTGACAGAGGGCTCCTTGGCAGTGCAGTCATTTGTGTACAGGGAGAAGAGTAGTGGGGAGAGCACACATCCATGGGGGGCACCAGTGCTGACTGTACATGTGCTGGAAGTGAATTTTCCCAGTCTCACTGACTGCTGCCTGTCTGTCTGTCAGACAGCTGGTGATACACTGACAGATAGAGGTGGGAACCGAGAGCTGGATTCATTTATTCCATAGGAGAGCAGGGATAATGGTGTTGAAAACCGAACTGAAGTCCACAGATAGGATCCTTGCATAAGTCCCTGGTCTGTGTAGATGTTGCATTATGTAATGCAGTCCCATATTTACTGCATCATCCACTGACCTGTTAGCTCGATAGGCAAACTGCAGGGGATCCAGAAAGGGTTCCAGTGATGTCCTTCAGGTGGGCCAACATCAGTCTCTCAAATGACTTTTTGACCACAGATGTCAGGGCAACAGGTCTGTAGTCATTAAGTCCCGCAGTCTTGGGTTTCTTTGGGACAGGGATGTTGGTGGAGTGTTTAAAGTAGCTGGGAACTTCACAGTGCTCCAGTGATGTGTTGAAGATCTGTGTGAAGGTGGGGTCAGCTGGTTAGCACAAGCTTTTAGACAAGTGGGTGAAACATCATCTGGGCCCTGTGCTTTCTTGTCTTCAGTTTCTGGAATTTTGGGGCTGAAATCACAGGACGAAGATGAGGGTACTCTACATATTTGCTCTGGTTGCTGTGGTTGGTCTGGTGGCAGGAGAAGAAGGGGCTCATCTGTTGGCCTCCAAGTCCCTGCTGAACTGTTATGCTGTCGAGGAATGAGAACTTACCCTGCAGTATAACATCAATAATGTGGGCACCAGTGCTGCCCTGGAGGTCGAACTGTCTGATGACTCCTTCCCCCCTGAAGATTTTGGCATTGTCTCAGGAATTCTCAAAGTGAAATGGGACCATATTGCCCCTGCCAGTAATGTTTCTCACACAGTAGTTCTGTGGCCACTAAAAGCTGGCTACTTCAACTTCACCTCTGCTTCTGATAGCTACCTGGCCCAGGAGGGCGGATAGGTTGTGGTTGGTTATACAGGTGCACCGGGTCAGGCAGGCATTCTTGCCCAGAGAGAGTTTGACAGATGCTTTTCTCAACATTACCTGGACTGGGCTGCTTTTGGTGTTATGACCCTACCCTTCACAGGAGTACAGTACAGTAAGACACCCGATTTACTGTAGTCACTCAATATTGTTTTGCCTTTCCACAGTATAAATGACTCCACACATTTAGATAGGACAGAATCCGACTCCACACATTTAAATGGGATGGGATAGCAACCCCCCCCCCCCCCCCCCCCAGCACACACACACACACACACACACACACACACTTCTCGGGCATCAACCACAATGAGGATCAAAGCCAGTAATACATGGATTAAATCAACCACCCACCAGAACATGACCACCTCTCTCCTAGACATGTCTTTAAATAGGAACCAGTCCTGCAGTTGCTTTTAATTTTGAGTGTAGTAGGGGTTGCACGACTGCTGGTTTTTAATAGTCAGCTAGTCAAGACCATTAGTTGAGATGGTTACAGGTGGCCACAAGATCTTGCGTGCAGGCAACAATGGGGATGTATTTCCATATTTACCAATTTGCATGTATTGCAGGTTACCATAGCATTTGTGTCATCTGTATCAAAGTCGATTAGAGCCACCATGCTCCACATGCACTATATTTCTTCTTTTTTTATTTTATTGTGCAATTCAACTAGTCGACTAGTCTGTGCAACCCCTAGGGTTTAGAAATCGATTTAACCAATCAAACCAATTACTATTCATGAAGCAGGAATAATATTTTCATCCAGAATTAAAACAGCTGCAAATCAATGCAGTTTTAACATCATAGACATCGACATCACTTAAATTTCAGTCTGTTCCTCACACAAACTTCTTTTATGGTTATAGAAAACTTGTAATATAGCACGTTTCCTTTTCTTTTTTTTTTTTTTTTGCCATAAGTACTCTCACAGCACTCCTAGTAAGGCTCAAGTACCCCTTTATTGACATAAAACCAAAGATGTGTAGGGGAAAGTGGGGTAAGATGAGCCTGTTAGGGGTGTAACGATCCATTGATCTGGATTGATGCATCGATCCAATAACCAACGATCCAGTGTTATTGATACAACGCATAAAGATCGATATAGATGCACCTTTATTTTAATATTCTCATGTCAGCCACGTCCGTACGCATTTCCCTCAGGCGATGAAACAACCTTATTACATTCATTTCACTTTATGAGCGCTAAATACGATTTTCATGTGGGACAAGGTTGTGCGCAGGGTCTGTGAAGCCAAATTGCGCTCTGCTATCCCGTGAAACGCGAGCTCCAGACCAATGACAGGATCAGTGTGAGCACATCAGCCGGGCTTCCTGCGAAACTATTGTGGGAACTTTTGCTATTTAAAAGTACCATGGAGCATTCCATGTGAAAAGTCTTGACAACGCCGACATTCTGAACAGCACTAATGTGGGAAAGAAAAATCACCTGCTCAGCTCCAGCATCAGTTATAAGACTTACAAATCTACACATCAGCACCCTTACTAACATTTATCCCAGTTAACTGTAACATAATTTTTCATTACAACTGTGGAAGTTGTAGCCAAGAAAACCGCGGATAGCACGGATAGTTGGAAACAAGTCATGGGTATGTAAGTACTTTGAATTGGATTAAACTGAAAAATAAGATGTAATCAAATGATTGATGATCACTTGTGTGTGACGTTATTTTTTTAATATTATTATCTGTGTAATTTTTTTCAACATCTGAAGTATCTTATTTTGTTGTGGCTGTCCCAATGTGGATACTAAATTTGCACTTTTCAGAGAGCTCAGATTATATTCAATATTCAGATTATATTTTGGTTGCATTTGAGGGCAACATTTTTTTAACTGATTGTGTAAAAATAGGCACATAATATCGGAATATCGATCGCAGGGCCATGAATCGAATCAAATCTAAATCGTATCGCAGCAGACTTTGAAGTATCGGCAAATATCGGATCGCAGGCCAAGAGAATCAATATAAGGGTACGTTTACACGACACTAAAAACGGAAAAGTTTTTCCTTTGCATTTTTGAAAAGTTTCGCATACAGACGACAATGTTGCCAAAACGATCCCTGTTTACACGGATCCGCGAAAACGACTAAAAACGCTGTATTATGCATGCCAAGCCAGTAGTTGGTGATGTCACTTTGTAAAGAAACACTATGCACCTGCGCACATAAGCATTCTTCCACAGAGCAGTGAATACAAACAATGAAGATGGCGAAAGCATCGAGCAATTTTGTCTGAACGGACGATGAGGTTACTTTATTACTACAATTACTTTGCTGGAAAAGCATCAATAAACTCAAAATCTTGAGCAGCACAAACACAGTCCTGTAGTCTGCCATTGTAGTTTTGAATGTCTCGCGCGTTGTTTTGAAGTACTCGCGTGCATGCCTATAGACTGAACCCTCAAGATTATTCAATACACTCTGCTCATTTTTACCATCACTTCGTCTCCTGCCTTCCACTGTATTCCCCCTGCTGACTCTGGGCTGGTAGGAGAGTAAGTTAACATAAGTTGTTGATGTTGACTGGTTTTGGATATCAGACAGAACTCTGATATATGGATATCTTCTGACGGAGAGAGAGGTGTTGTGTACATTGGATCTAACATGCATTTTCACTGCCTCATGTTTTCATATTCTAAGCATACCATTGAATACTGTACATGGCATCACATCTCTGTCTATAGGCTATATACATAAGCGGTGGGTGAATGAACTGCAGGGTAAAGGTACATCAAATAAAATTAAGTAAATAAATAACATTTAAAATACAAATACATTTTTCCTATCTGAATCCATACATTAATTTCAAGATTTTCAAATTGCAGGTTCTGCCTACTGTACAATGTTCACACTCCATACAAAACATTCCAAATTAATAAATCAGTGATTATTGTTATTTGCATAGACACCAGTATTCATACTGATAATTATGCATCTCAAATCGATGCCTATCAATCCATCATTATTTATAGAACATGTAATATGTTTTCACAAATTTGCGAAAAAAGTTACGTATGTTCTTATTAGTGCTGTCGTTTTAACGTGTTAAATTGGTGCAATTATACAAAAAATAACATGTTAAAAAAATGTACGCAATTAATCATGTCCCCGGACCGTAATAAGAAATAATCCTTATATAAGAGCAATTCAAGCTTGGAGTTCCACCTGTTTTCTTTAGGGCGTAGTAAGCGAAATTTGCTGTATAGGCAATGCGCAGCTTATACAGTCAGAGACCTAACCACACTTACTGAAGGCAGACAACAGGATGAGAACATGTTCTTGCATTCAAACACAGCTTGATGGAGCACAAACACACGCGTGGATCTCAAGATGTGTATTTCTAGGTTACAAACTTTGTTTAACTTGACACAGCGACCTAAAACGGTACGTTTATGACGTGACACAACCGAGACAGTCCAAAAGCATCTGATTCAGATACAGTTTACTGTACAGATATAGTATATTGCATTCTAAAGCAACTTTTTGTATTGTCTTTTTTAATGCTTTACTTGTGTGCCAAAACAATGTAATACATTTTAGTTATCTGTATTATTTTTTTATAATATATATGTTTTATTTATAATTTAAATATAACTATTTATAATAATTTTATCATTATATATTAAATTATTGTTATTTGAAGGGCTTTCTAAGCAAATATTTATGAATGCTATTAATTGCGATTAACTCAATTAATTAATCAGCATACCATGTAATTAATTTGATTACAAATTTGAATCGATTGACAGCTCTAGTTTTTATACAAAGTGTTTGTTTGCTGGCCTAAGTAAAAAATAAAATAAAATAAATAAAAATAAATAAATAAAAATACACTGTTGTGCCAAAGAAAATTATTTAGGTACAAAATTATATATCATTCATGTTGGTGTACAGTGTATACCCATGATTTGAGTAGCAAAATATTAGCCCTGAAGTTCTAAGTTAGGTGCTTTTTTCCAAAATGGTCACTATTGGACAAAATGAACGGAATATTCTGGGGAAAGTTGAGCCATTGGTTTTTACTGAAATAAATTTGTTCTAATAACTAACTGTTCTGTTCATAATGTTTGCAATTGAAAGAGGACATCATTGCAACTTAAAAATAATTTGTTATTTAAATTATAAAATTTGGAGTTAAAAGAGGCCATAAAGGAGTGAGTTTTTGTTTTGTTTTTTTGGCAAAGGCTCAAGGTACTGTAGGCTATACTAAGTGATTGATCCAAATCGATCCATCATTAATATGCAATTACAATCCTCAGTGGAAAAGGAAACAATAGGAAAGTGGTAGATGATAATTTACAAATAAATACATTATAGATTAGAAATTATAGCTAATATATATATATATATATATATATATATATATATATATATATATATATATATATATATATATATATATATATATTATATTGACCAAAATTCAATTGGTCAAAAAGTTGACCAATTGAATTTTTCCAGCAAAACACAGAATAATATATATATATATATTATTCTGTGTTTTGCTGGAAAAATTCAATTGGTCAACTTACCACCAGATGGCTCACTGAACAGGAGCAACCTACCCTTAACCTGGGGCAAGTTGAGCCAATGGAGCATTATGTTTGTGGCTTTCTGTCACATACTAATTTTTTATAATATCAAGTAATAGCAAGCACTTTGAAATAAAGACAGCTCTATTAATTTTACTGTCTGATTTTTCTTTGTATAGAAGACAACATATGTAAAAATCAGTTCATCTTACCCCACTACCCCATTACCATTAATATTTTAATATCTCTAATGTACAAAATGAAAAGATGAAGTTACTAGTTATGACGTTTATTCATCAACAAAAACAAAATCAGGCCATGTGAGCTTTAAAACTTGCAATTAGAGCAGACTAATTGTGTAAATTATACAGGGGACCTTCTAACTTTGTACATTTAGAAATATTTTTATATTTATTTTTATTTTATCATTAGTTTTCCATCGTTTTGTTCATTTTGGTCACATATATAATTTTAGGCCTTCAAGTTTATTCTTCACATGCATACTTTGCACTACATTTACATTGACCTGAAGAACAAGTGCTAAAACAGTACTTTAAGACTACCGCCTGTTCAGCATTTTGTTTTGGTTGAGTGCATAGTAAAGAGAGTGGAGTCACAAGGCTTCTTTATTAGAATTAAAAGACTTTTTGTGGTATATAAACAACAACTGACTGTACAGAACAGAAAGGATATCAGAAGAGACATTATTCAATGACATTTGGATTGCGTGGATCTCTTCTTTGGACACATTACATGGAAAAAGTCAAACCAAACTTTTACTCTCAATACACAGTTAAAGAATCTTGGTGCCAAACTTTGCATATTAAAAGATTTATCTTGGGATTTTAAGAATAGATACTGACATTGTTAAATGAAAATCTCGATTAATAGTAAAAATTATATTTTTACTAGGGATGTGCCCGAAACAGAATACCTTATGCGGAAAGGCATGAATAATGACTTCAAAACAAATAACGAATTCTACCGAATAATAGAAAAAATATTCGTTAGACTGATTATCCAACAACAAACACAAGGATAAAGCGATATTTTAAATAAACATATCTAAAATGACAATGAAATGGTGAGTCTGTTAAGCCAATATAACTAAAGTATAAACTTTATTAATTAAAATGTGCATGATGTGATCTCAAATTTAAATCACATGGCCATGTTGCAGTCTCCATTTATTGTGCATGTCTCAGATATCTGTAGGCTATATTAACCAAAATACTATATCAAACATATTTTCCACTTTTTAAAATGTCTATATTAATGTTTAAAAGCTTTTGAGCAAGAGATATGAGAACATGCACCTGTATCTCACTCGTGTGTGAGATGAGGGAGGGTGAAACGTGCTTTTAAATGGGCATAGCTCGCCCAATTAGTTACAGCAGATTTAGTCAGAGACTCACAACGTGGCTGGCATTCCACAGGTGGCTTTTATTTGCAGATAGCAAACACTCCACTGTCAACCACGTTACTTAAAAAAAAAAAAAAAAAAAAAAGAAAAAAGAGCAACAGAAATGTGAAAAGCTCCTGTGCCCCGCAGACATGCGCTGTGCACAACTTGTGTTCACTCCGTAGACTGAGCACTCAACGGAAAAGGAAACAGTAAAAGAATGCGCTGCTCTTAAAGGGGAAGTACCCAATTCTACCTGTTACAGAGTTACGCCTGCTAAATAAAGGCTGACCTCAGCCATACACAATCAAGGAACAGGCCTAAACTTAACAACCGTTCATACATGTTTTAGTTGTAAAGCTACTAGGGTAGAGGAATAAATATAACACCAACATTACTGTGTCATTTGTCTTCATTTCAAGTCAATATTTTGTGTATGGAAGGGGTTAGTCCACCTAAAGTCAGAAGTAATTCGAGGGACCCATCTTGGTCTTAGTGCATAACGGTCAGTACCCTGGACAGAGTCAGAAGAGACTGGTTCATGAGTATCAATGTTAGGTATCATGTCACAGGAATCAGAGTCTGCAAAAACATCATTACCGTCAGGTGTCATTTCAAGTGAATGTTCAGGTAAGTGTTCATGTGAGAAGTCTTCACTAACTCTAGGGTCAGCATGGACAGATTCTTCTGTGTCGGTCTGAACACTGACATCTCTATTCAGTGATAGTGGCTCATCATCATCATCATGGAAAATTTTCTTGGACAAGGCTGTATCCCATGTGAAATGGCTGTAGATTTACTACATGAAACACGCAAGCATTTTCACCAGTGTTTACTTTGGAGAGTCTGTAATTAACATCAGACAGTTTCTTTGTGACACGGTATGGTCCTGAGTATACTGCAGCCAGCTTGGCTGTGAAGTTTGCTAGGGCATCTGATTTGGGGTGAGTTTTCACCCTGACCAAGTCATCCACAGCATACAAACTGTACACCTCTTCAGATCATAGTAGTGTTTTCCACGCTTATGGCTGTTGTCCAGAGCTGCTCTGGCATAATCATGAATGCAAGAACGCTCTCAATTTCTCTGGGTAAGGCACATTGGGTCATCCATTCAGTGGGGTTTCTAATTCCTTCCATATAACATCAACGATGGAGATAGGCTTGTGATCTCATGAGGTGCAATACGAAAAGCGAAACAGATCTGGGGTATGTATCTGTCCCATAATGTGTTTTTGTCTCCAACATATGCGCGGATTGCAGTTTTCAAGGCATGGTTCACTCTCTCTGTGGCGTTTGTTTGTGGGTGATATGCCATCGTCAGCCTGTGGACAGCCAAGGACAGCCACCACATGTTCGAAGAGGTTGCTCACAAATGGCGTGCCTCGATCCGATATCAGGTTAGTTGATGTGACGTGGCAGGCAAAGGTATCGTTGAGGAATTTACTTGCTGCAACTTGTGCTGTCGCTGTCCTTACTGCATTTACTTTGACCCATTTCGAGAAATAGTTGGCAAAGACGAGTATGTACTCATTTCCATTCTGTGTACAAGGCACAGTGCCTACAAAATCCACTCCTGTATATTCCCAAGGTTTCTGTGGTTTGATTGGGACCATCAGACCTGCTGGTTTTCTTTGGCTTGGCTTTGTCAACTGACACACAGAGCAGGAAACAATGTATCTTTTGACATCTGCTTCCATTTTTGGCCAAAAGAACCTGAGCTTTAGCCTGGTCAATGTTTTCATGACACAGAGATGGCCAGCTGTAGGGTGGTCATGGTAGTATTTCTGCAGAGTACCTCAAATGGCTGTCGGGGAATAAAGTTTGAGCTGCTTCATTGGATGCAGGCCACAAGTTACCTTAGAGTCCTTGAAATAAAGAAGACATCTTAAATTACATTTCGTCCGTGTCTCGCTTTTCATTACTCTCGAGGTCATGGAGAATATCACTGACCACTGGGTCATTACTCTGCAATTGTCTCAACTGTGCTTGGTCTGTTAGCATGACTGAGGAGAGGTTACAGAAATCCATTCCTCCTATGGTGGCATAGTCTGGTAGGATGTCATCATTTGGAAGAGGCCTGCGGGACAGAAAAACTGAGACTTTATTTTAAACACCTGGCTTGTGGACGATACTGAAATTAAAGTCCTGTAGGCACAAGGACATCTTGCTAGTCATCCTGAGGGGTTTGGGCAGTTCATCAGCCATCTCAGACTGCTGTGTTCTGTATAGACTGTCACATAAAGGCCCTCTATGTAAGGTCTGAAATACTCCAGATAACTCCTAGGCATTCTTTCGCTGGTGCTGAGTAAGGTTTATCAGCCTTGTGTAAAGCTCTGTTTAAAAAGCTACAACAACATCTCAGCCCATGTCATCTTTTTGCATTAAGGCTGCCCCAAGACCTAAGTCTTCTGTATGAATGAAGAATGGGCGGTTGAAGTCTGGCAAGCACAAGATTCGTGAGGAACTCTTCAAGAAATCCATGGAATCTTGAAAACTCTCATCCCAGCTGAACGGAATCTCTTTCCTGGTGAGAGCGAAAAGTGGTTCTGCTTTGTGGGCATAATTTGGTATGAAATGTCTGTAATAACCTGTGAGGTCAAAAAATCCTCTGATTGTTACATGTCTTTTGCTGTTTTGAACTCTCACTTTCATGGGGTCTGGTGATATACCCTCTGGTGTGACACAATAGCCAAGGAATATGAGCTCACTTAAACAGAACTGACACTTGCTCAGCTTCAGAGATAGACCCGCTGACTTAAGTCTTGACAGAACTTCCTGAAGTTCTTCCAAGTGCTGTTCTAAGGTCGGCAAGGCGATGACAATGTCATCCAAGTACCACAATGTGGCCACAATGTGATATGAAAGCTATTTTTGGTCTTGAATTCTCAATGGGCACTTGCCGGTACCCTCGAGCTAGATCCAAAGTGGTAAAGAATTTCCCACAAGATAAGAAGTCCAAGGATTTGTCAACAGGAGGTAGAGGATACGAATCTTTCAGTGTGAGTTGATTTATACCCCTGTAGTCAACACAAAACCAGGGTTCACCACAAGGCTTTTAATGATCATGACTACGGCAGCCCATGGTCCTGAAGATGGTTCAATAATGTTCTCCTCCAGCATCTTTTTAATCTAGTCTTCTATTACTTGTTTCTTGGCTGGGGAAATACAATAGGGTGGGAGGTTTATAGGCTTAGCATCGCCAGTATTGATTGTATGTTATGCTAATGAGGTGTGGCCCAGGTGACCATCAAACAAGCTCCCAAAGTCCTCAAGAAGGTCTAGTAATTGTGCTTTTTGCTCCTTTATCAGGCATGTCTCCTCGACTTTCTCACATAAAGCAGATGGCTGAACATCCAGAAACATTAAGCTTCCAATCACTGGCTCCTCCATCCACTCACTCCCTAACTCACATGGAAGGGGGGTTGTTACACCGATAGTTACAGTCCTGGATGGAATATGAATGCTTACTGATGCTCTTAACATGAAATACACCCCCAAGATGAGTGGTGAAGAAAGATCGGGAATAATGACAAACCGGTGGTAGAAGCATTTTCCTTGAAATACAATATTCAGCCAGATAATGCCAGTTTGACTGCAAGCTGCACATATGGCAAGTTGAATTGGGGGTGATGTCCAAGGTTGACATTTTTCTGAGTGTTCCAGGACTTCAGAAATCATATTTGTTCAAACCGCAGAGAGGGAAGCACCTGTATCCAGTGCTGCGTCAACAGCTTTATTGTTGAGGTTGACTTCGATGATGAATGGTGTGTTCCAGAATGACGGAGACGT
Source organism: Myxocyprinus asiaticus (assembly GCF_019703515.2). Taxonomy (NCBI): domain Eukaryota; kingdom Metazoa; phylum Chordata; class Actinopteri; order Cypriniformes; family Catostomidae; genus Myxocyprinus; species Myxocyprinus asiaticus. The sequence goes on along the minus strand of NC_059345.1, from coordinate 17,299,707 downwards.
TGGATCCTCCACATGACCAAGGACAGGTGGCTCAGGTTTGGGCACAAGAGAAGGTTGAGGCGTATTTATCTTCAGGAGGGAGGATTGCCTATGTAAAACGTCCTCCCTCCCCTGAAGTTTCCCTCCTGCCAGGCAAAAGTTTTGCCCTGCTCACCCCTGCTGGTGTTTGTTGAGGTCTTGCCAACTTGACTGAGATTTTGTGCATCATTTCATACTTGAGAGTTCTGCTTTACAATGGCAGGGAATGCACTGGCTTGTGAGACAAAGCTGCAGTTTGGACAGTTTCGAGATGTGAGCCCAGCTGCAGAACATTTAATGCAGTAAGTTTCCCATATGTGTTTGTTTTTTGGTACTGAGGGCTCATGACGGCTGTCAGGGCCGAGAACAGAATGAAGCTCATGTGCATGCATAAGGAGGTCTATGACTTAAGTAATATGTGTGCCATAAAGTGCAACTCTGTATCGCTCAAGGTCAATTTGTTCTTGTTTTGGTGGGGGAGACTTTAGCTTTTTGAAGTCGCTCAATAAGTGTGCCACAAACATTGGAAAAGGTTCATCAGAAGCTTGAACATGGTCTAGGATGCCTCTCAAGACACGTTCTTGGTTGTCTGATGGAAGAAAAACTGTTTTGAAGAGAGTGCAGAATTGTGTCCAAGCTGTGATGTGTGCACTCAGTACTGTAAACCACTTCCTGGGCTCTTTGGCTAAGAAGCGAGGTAGTTCAAGGAGAATATGAACATCTTTCAGGCCAAAGGAGGTTCTGAAGATGTCCACAAGTTGAAGCCAGTCATCAGGTTGAACTTTCCCATCACTCATAAACACAGGGGGCTCAAGTTTTGATTGATTCAGGACTGAAGCTAGAGCTCTGGTTGTGTTATTTAGCTCCAAGGAACTTTGAGCAAGGTATGTCACATTTTCAGATCTGACGTTCCTGTCTGTGTCCACTATTGGACGTTTTGGCATGCGAACAGGTTGGGCCTAAAAATACACAGTAGAAGAGATAGCAAACACTCCACTGTCAACCGCGTTAATTAATAAACAAAAATAAAAAGTACAACAAAAATGTGAAAATCTCCTGTGCCCCGCAGACATGCAGCACGCACAGCTTGTGTTCACTACGTAGACTGAGCACTCAATGGAAAGTAAAGAAAGTGCTGCTCTTAAAGTGGCATTTCTCAATTCTACCTGTTACAAGGGCGTTATTTTTTTCCCACCTGTATTCCGGCAACTCCCGCAATTGATATATTTAGACGTCAAATGATTGGTCAAAAGTTGTCTACATGTCACCAGCTTGACGATACCTTCTGATCAGATGGTTATCGATTCTATAACTTTTGACACTTTGTTGTTCTGGCAGTAGAAAAACTATATGTGTTTTTCTTTTTATTAAAAGTAAATGGTGTGGCGGTAATGCACTTGTGTTTGCGATCCGCCGTAAAACAAGAAGAAGAAATGTAAATGGTTGAATAAATGTACTGGAAAGAAAATAGTTAGTTACAGTATATGCAGGGTTGGGGAGTAACGGAATACATGTAATGGGATTATGTATTTAAAATACAAAATATAAATAACTGTATTCCACTACAGTTACAGTTTAAATCATTGGTAATTAGAATACAGTTACATTCAAAAAGTATTTTGATTACTGAAGAGATTACTTTGCATTATATTGTCATTTGTTTCATTTAATATTTAGTCCTTTCAGATGGAAAACATTTATACATATAAATGATGCGATCCAAAGTGCATTTGAACAGCGGTGAAACACTTTCTTATGATGTGTCACATTCATATGAGCAGACAGAAAAGTAAGTTTGAAGTAAGTTTGGAGCAGAAGAAATAGAAATAAACCTTGTGCAAATTGTCAGCTTAACGCTAAGCTAAAATACTATTTCTAGCCATTTTACATGCACATGTTAATAATGCGTTACAAGGGGTTAAGTGATTTCTTTATGAAACAAAGCAAACTGAAGGGGTTTATTTAAGATTCCCACCCTTTTATTTTATTATGCATTTCTCTATGGTTTAGTCGATTAGTTTAATAAAATTACTAACAATGATTATTATTAATTAATGGTTTTATGTTGTTATAATTCTATGTTATATAATATTTATTATATGTCACAAGTGTACATTTAATCTTTGAGAAGTGATTGAGGGTCTGATCCATGTCAGGAGTGCAGTAACAGTGTTTACTCATTTAGCTTGGCTTTATCATGAGAATATATATGCACTGAAGTTGTACTCTGGTTTATTAATAATTATTGTGTATATTATGTGCCTTTTTGTAGTACATTCATACGAGCAGTGTGAGATATTTAAGTGTTTGTGTGTCCTGTGTTACTTGTGGGTAAAAGGAAGGCCATGTCTAGGTTATAATGTTCAGTGACTGAAAGAATAAATTCATAGAAAAACCCCTGACACATTATTGTGAACATGCTTAACTCTTTCTAGATCCCTTAATCAATGTTTATCACTCTATATCAGTGGTTCCCAACCCTGTTCCTGGAGGCCTGTTCCTGGGTGTGTAGGGAGATATCCATAATGTGTAGTGTTGGGGGGCCTCCAGGAACAGGGTTGGGAACCATTGCTCTATATTATGTTTGATTTACTTATTTAATTATAAATGGAAGCTTTACATAGAATCCTGTTCTGTTTCTCTATGTTTTCTAAATCTCCTAGCAGGCCCTGCATTCTAAATAGGTCTGGGTACCATGCAGCCTTATATAAATAAGATCTGTTTGTTCTCTTTAACCACCTTTTCCTTCATGTTTTTGTTAATGGAGTGCTTCATAGTCATTCAATTTCCACGGAATGGATGTTTCATGGATATCACAAGTAAAGAGGCCCCACAACTCATGATACCCACCTAAGTGCTACAGTAGAATTAATTATGGTTATGATATCAAATGTTATGTCTTAAATAGTACTGTTCTCATGAAGTCGGATAAACATAAGCAGTTTCTGTAATCTTACTATGTTTGTATCAACCAGAATGTAAAAAAAAAAAATACAATCTGTGATGTAAATCAAATCTGAATATGCCTATAAATCCTACACTCTTAGAAAAAAAAAAGTTATTTGGAGTTCTATATAGAACCTTATGGTTCTTTATTCAGCTCCAAAGAACCCTTTATGCCAAAAAGGTTCTATTTACAAAGATTTACAGATAAAAGAACCCTTTTTGTACAAAAAGGTTCTTTAGGCTGACAGTTGCTTAATATGAATATGTATGTATGTATATGCATAAATTACATTATTGAAAGTTTTGTTTATAAATAGTTTTAAACAATACACAACTTCTGCATTTGCATTTCACACTGCAGAAAAATAAAACTTTTACAATGTACTTCCACAGATTTGTGTTTGATTAGAAAAGGATAAATGACAAATGATCAGATCCAATGTCTTTCTCTTTTAGACGATAGGTTTATCTTAGTATCAATATACAGTCTATGGTATAGTCTATTCTTGTCTCATAATTCAACAAAAGATGCATAAAATTGTGTTTATCATAAACAGCAAATAACTTGATCATGTAGCGCTGGTAATTTTTTGTCCTGTCTACATAGCGCAAAGGCATTTAAGCCACACGCTCTCAGACGCAACTCGCACAAGTGATCAAAACGCGCCAGCATCCTATATCAAATTTTAACGGCTTATAGGCTTATTGACAGTGCCTAGGTGGGCGGGGTTCAAACACCATTGCCAATCAGCAGACTGGCGTTATGGCATAATTGCTTCAATAGGTTGTCGGAGAAGGAATTCCCCATAGCGCCAGCTGACGCAATGTAAGTGAACCGTAATCGAAAGGGAACGAAACAAGTTTCCAGGAGCACACTACAGCATTGAATTAAGCCAACTGCACTGATATAAAGAGATTAATTAAATCTCCAAAGTTAAAGAGAGGAAGTGATGGAAATGTTTCAATTTCTCAACTTGAATTTTGTGTTAGTAGTTTTATTTTAACTTACAAAAATATGATCATTCTGTATTTTATTTATTTTTTTTTTTTTATTGAAGATGCCATATTAATTTAACATGGGTTTTAGCAAAGACCTTCACCTAACTCAGAGAGCACTTCTGAAGTTCTGGCCATCAGCATCATCAGAGCCATGAGAAGTAGAATTCTAAGGGTACATTTGACTTTAAAACAATGGCATAAACATTGTCATAAATGTTACATATTTTTCTATTCTTATTATTTTGCAATGCACAAGATTTGTATGATACTAAATAATGGTTCATTTCTGTTTGCAGTGGCTCTGGAGTGCAGCATTACTTATTTCTTCTTACAGATAAAATACAACATTCCTATTCATGTAAGTTTTAAATGTAATTTAGAGAGATACCAGTTTCTTTCTGTTTTTAATTACGCTGCATATTGACAGCAGGTCTTTTACAGTAACTGTTTCACATACTTACAGGGATCACCACATCCATCCTCAACCTGATCTTTCATATGGTGTCCAGACCCCTCAGAGATTGCAGAGAGTCGGCATTAAACTGATGACATGGAGATGGCTGAAGTGGTTTTCTTTAATTTGTTCTATCCAAAAGACCTCACTCAGTTTGTTAGACGAGTGGCAACAAAATGATTCTGTATCTGCCTCAGTGCTAACATTTTTAATAGCTTTTCATAGGTCCTTTGTTTTTATTTATTTTTACTTAGTTTTTACTTTTTTATTAATCTTACTTATGGTTATAATGTTAACTTATGGTTAATGTTAAATGATAAAATTTTTATGATTTTTATAAAGATAATATTACTACTTATTAACTTTTAGGTTATTATTACAAACCTGTGGATTTATTAAGTCAATTCACATAGCTATTGCATTTTGAATTGTGTTAATTATCACTTGTGTTGTAAATACAAACTATTAAAAATGCTTAATAATACTGAAATATCTTTTATATGGTTATTTCACTTTCTTAGTGATATAGTATATGAACTATTCAATTCGCATATCCATTAAATGTTCTTATGGTAATAAAACAAAAACTACATTTAAAAATGAAACAAAAACTAAATGTTACAGTTGCATGTTGGGAACCCCTAAAAGGTTCTATATGGAACCTTTCCATCTGGCATTCTTTTTAGAGAACCCTTAAAAAGGGTTCTATATAGAACCTTTTAGGGTTTCCAAACATGAAGCGAGCAATAGAACACTTTTGGGTTCTATATGGAACCTTCTCTACTAAGAGTGAAGTATTTCTATATTTTAATTTAGTTTGCTCCCTGAACTCATCTGTAGCCTGCCTTTCTGATTGTTACCACTGGAATTGTGGAGAATGGAAAACACTTTGTCTCTAAAAATTGATTGTAGCCTCGACTCTAGGTCTTTGTTCATGGATGGTAATTCACACTACCAAGCTCCAAAAGGACAAAACAGCACAATGAAAGTACAATAAAAGTAGTCTTCTGAAGACACAATAGCTTTGTGTGAAGAACAGACTGAAATTTAAGATGCTATTTGCCAGCTCTCAAATATCTTCCACACTTTCACACATTAACATTTTTATGGTTCTGTAATATATATATATATATATATATATATATATATATATATATATATATATATATATATATATATATATTATGCTCTTGGAGTTTGGCAATGTGAATCACCATCCATTTAAAGCTGTATGGAAAAGAGCAGATTGGACATTCTGCAAAACATGTTCTTTTGTGTCCCACGGAAGAAAGGCATACTAGTCTGGAACAAAATGGTGACAGACTCCTAATTTTGAGCGGACTATTGCTTTAAAAGTGAAGGGAAAGAGCTCTATTATGGCTAGGATATTACTTCATGGGAGCACAGAGGACTGTTGTCTGCTGGTGTGTGTCAGATTTGCAAAGAAAATAGACCAATCCTGCATTAAAAAAAAAAAAAAAAACATCAAAATTGTGTGGTGAACTCATAGACTAAAGCAGACAAAACATCTGGCTTAAGAGATAAAATAAACTTAATCTAGAGAAACATGCCAGGGCACTGCATGTGACTCATTATTTTGGCCTTTAAAAGACAGCGAAGTAGATTTTGGACCCAGACTGATATTACTTATTGCTCGGTTTCCTTCACTAACCATTTTGAAAGCCACAAGGTTTTTACCCATACGTTCGAAAATATAACTTTTACTTTTACCTAAATGTTAGACATTGCTTAGCAGTGTGAGTCTGAATTTGATTTATACAGTATATTAACAGATAAGTATAAAATTACATATAGATTGTATAAAATACAACAGTATGTTAGTTTTAATGATAAATTAAAGTGTACTGATACAAAAGGCACTGTACAACAACGTTGCTGAGAAAGTTTTGCTGGAAGCATCTTTGATACTTCCTCACTCATAGTGTACAGCTCTGCAATTGCAATTGTAAAAGATGCCTTTAATCAACAGTTTAAGCCTGTAAATAAAATAAATTGAATGACAAATGTTACCTACTCTATGTAAACCATAGCCCACAATGAATGTGATGTATACTCTGAAAGCACACTTTCAATGTAACACCCAGGACAGCATGCTTTCTTTCTACCGAGAACAAGGTTAAACCTTAACGGTACAAGATGAATACAACATCTTGAACTCATGAACTGAAGAAACTAAAATATTTTTTTCTTCTGTGATGACCTCTGGATTGTACCATATGATTACTATAGATAACAACTTTGGGAAAATGATGGAATATATCAAACGTCCATGCAAGTATCTTGACCCAAGCGACCCTAAAGGCTTAACCTCTGACCTCTGACATTGGAAAAGCACTCATCGTCTTCTGATAATAAAACTGTGTTGTTGTTGAGTGGCGAAGGGTTCAATGGCCATGAGGTAAGAGGCCTGAAATACATCCGAAGAAAGACTGCAACCTGGGAAATTATATGCTTAAGGGTGAGGTCACTTTCAAGAGGGACACAGTTGCAGAGGAACTGCACTAATGTCTGCCGACTTCAGCTCTTCACCATAGTGACCACTTGCTGCCAAGAAAAACCTTGAAGACACAATGGCAGGATAATATGGGTGGATGGAATGGCTTCTAGGATGTGACAGTCATGCAAAATAATTATGACTTCATTTGTGCTGCTACTGATTTTTAATTTTTTTATGGAAAAGATAAACATCAGGTTTTAGAATAATACACTAGTATTTTCCCTCTAATTTTGTGTTTGTGTGTCCTCTTTATTAAATAAATAAGCACTGAAACCTTTGTAATGTCTGGTGCTGAACGGTGCCAGAATTCTAATGACCCCTAAAAATGAAAAAAAAAAAAAAAAATGAAAATGAAACCCTTTAAAACCATTTTGTTTCTCAGAAAAATACTCACTGCAGTTTGGCCTCTGAGTGAAACAAATTTGGGCTAAAGCACATAACTGCTGGTTCGATCCCCACAGCCACCACCATTGTGTCCTTGAGCAAGTCACTTAACTCCAGGTTGCTCTGGGAGGATTGTCCCTGTAATAAGTGCACTGTAAGTCGCTTTGGATAAAAGCATCTGCCAAATGCATAAATGTAAATATAAATGACTTAATGTTAATATGAAAAACCCTAAGTACACTCACTGAGCACTTTTTTAGGAACACCTGTACACCTACTTATTCATGTGATTATCTAATCAGCCAATCATGTGGCAGCAGTGCAATGCATAAAATCATGCATATACGGGTTAGGAGTTTCAGTTAATGTTCACATCAACCATCAGCATGAAAAAATGTGAGCTCAGTGATTTTGACCGTTGTATAATTGTTGGTGCCAGATGGGATGGTTTGAGTATTTCTGTAACTGCTGATCTCCAGGGATTTTCATGCACAACAGTCTCTAGTTTACTCAGAATGGTGCCAAAAACAAACAAAAAAAAAAAAACATCCAGTGGGTGGCAGTTCTGTGGACGGAAATGCCTTGTTGATGAGAGAGGTCAACAGAGAATGGCCAGACTGTTTCGAACTGACAGAAAGGCTACGGTAACTCAGATAACCACTCTGTTCAATTGTAGTGAGCAGAATAGCATCTCAGAATGCACAACACATCGAACCTTGAGGCAGATAGGCTATAACAGCAGAAGACCATGTCAGGCACATTATTAGGACCATAGTGTTCCTAATAAAGTGCTCAGTGAGTATATGAGCAATAGTTATATTAATGGCCTCAGCAAGAACTACTAAATATACAGGGCCAAGACTACTATTTGGTTTTGTGTTTCTGTAGCTCAACTGGTATAACATGTAATTTAAATGGCGAATGTGAATTAACTAAATTAATGTGATTATGACAAACTCCTAAATGTTCCCTTTACTCATGGAATGGATGTTTGTCTTTTATTTTGATTTTTTTTTCTTTAATCAATCAAATAGGACAGTTGGTAAACTAATGTGTGATCTTTAATTCCCCATCATTCTGTTCTTCAACTTTCTGTCATTAAAGGAATGAGAGCAACAGGAAGCATCAGAGAAGAGGGAGAGTATGTGGCAGCAACACAGGGACTTATGGTACAAGCCTCCTGACATTTTTCATTTTGTGTAATTGCCATTCATTCACTAATGGAGTGCATTGTGTCAGTAATGACAGGAAATGTCAAGTCCCCTATACCCGAGTAAAGGTTTGCCGCAATTGTTTGCCTTTTCAAATGAAAATACACATGCATTTCCCTTGAAAGAAAGAAAGGTATGATGTTGTCACTGGAGATCCTCACTCCCATTTTCGAGATTGTGTTAAAGAGCCCATATTATGCTCATTTACAGGTTCATAATTTTATTTTGGGGGTCTACAAAACACATTATTTTTCTCATACTGTACATTGCTGCAGCACTTCTTTTCACCCTCTGTCTGAAACGCGCTGTTGTAGCTCCTGTTTCTTTAAAGCCCCCTTTCTGAAAAGCCCAGTCTGCTCTGATTGGTCAGCTGGCCCACTCTGTTGTGATTGGTCAACTGCTTAGAGCGTGTGTTGGAAATGTAACGCCCCTTACCATAACCGAGTTTCAGCTTCTGAGACTTCCTGAGCAGTGCATTCCTGAGGCGGGTATTATGCAAATGTGTTACATAGTGACATAGCTATGTCACGAAAGTAATGGCTGGACTGCAAACCAGGCATTTCAGGCAGTTCAGGAGCAGTGTTTTCTGTGGGAGAGATTAACTCTCTTTGCCGTGTACTTTGTGCTTTGTAACTTTGCAGACCTTTGTAAACCTTTTACATGCAAAAACAGATATATTACACACTAAAGGTAAAATCCCAAAAAGCATAATAGGGCCTCTTTAAGCTTTTTTACTTTGCCTTCATTATATTTAATTATGCTGTGGTATGCAAAATCAGAGCACAACCCATCATTTTTTCCACTGTCTCAGTGAAAGGTGAAGGACATCAGGCAAGAGTAAATGTCATCTGTGAAGTTTGTATTTATGTTTCGAGACCTTTCAAACTATTTAAACAATAAAAGCTATAATTTATTTTATGAAAATGAAATGAGAAAAAATAGAAAATAGACAAAAACAAATATGTACATATGTTTGCCATTATTAAGTAAATTACCTATAATGTTCAAACCAAACACACCATTTTAAAGAATTGTACTGCAAGGGTTGACATCCGAAACCATATGGTACATTATACCATATCTTGAGCTTAAAATAAAGTAAAATGTTTTCTTTAAATGTGTACTGTATCACCAGATACCTCTAAGTTTAAAACCTTTATGGAGCTATTTCGTGGCTTGATGACATAACCCTGGCCGACATAGCCCATTGGCCCTAAGCCAAATTGGTTTGTCCTCTGTTCTAATGCATGTGAAGAAGGAATTGAAAAGAAGGGGCCGAGAGGTACCAAGGTCCACTTTGTGGTCCTGATTGCATTGAGAATGAGACCCCAGCAACATGCACTTCAGCACAGGCTACAAACAGAAAATCAATACTGTGCGATTAAGCACAAATCAAAGCTCAGAGGAGAAGCAGCGAAATATATTTATTAAATTCAAACTCCTACGGCTACTGAAGTTAATTTGACCTGGGTGCTTGGATAGCACTCTTAAGTCCCTCGGTCCAGCAAAGCAGACGATAAATACTTAGAGAAACATGGTCACGCATGTGAAGGGTATAAAAAGTTGGGGGAGGATTTTGTTTTTAAGAGAAATCAAGTTTCAGCATGAATGATAAAATAAGTGGAGAAAAATGCCACATCCCATGAAGATAAAAGATCCAATTCCAGCTAAAGCAACCTGGTCTTATAGAATCATGTTATTATACAAAATGTTTTGCAATTGATTATTACGAGGCTCTTTGTAGGTATCACAGCAGTTTCCTGGTGTACATTTGTACATTGTACATTATATTATTAAATGCTGCCAGGAGATGTCGCAGAATAAGTGAAATAGCTCAAAAAATGAGGGCTCAAATGGCTATTCCCATTCGCCGACAGCCTCCGTATACCTGGGAGAGCCCACGCTCACAAGAGTTCTGGTGGATTGTGAGGACCCACTTTAACGACGATCTGTGGGTGAAGCAATTTCGACAAACAAGGACTACGTTTGAAGAATTGTGAGCCATGGTCAGGCCTTTCGTTGAGCCAGTCACGTCAAGCTCTCGCACACCTATACCATCCGATGAGCACATTGCCATCATGCTTTACAAATGGTCATGACATGTCATCGTTCATGCAAATAAGCAGTTTCCATCACTTTAATGTGCATTTTAACTAATGTGCAACTCTAGAAAACCCCACCTCATCCTAGCACTGCATGTGTGTGTGTTTATGTTTGTTTTTTGTTGAGTTTTACATTAAACTTTATGTTGATTGTTCAGCCCACCTCCTCCTCGCCCATCCTTTAACTGTTACACACAAACTCACACATAGCAACGAGAGTTTATTGTTTACATGTCAACAAATAATGTAGATGAAGGGCTTGCAGTTGTTTCTGCACTGATTTGCACAGAATGGGGGAAAAAATAAGTAAAAGAGCTAAAAATGTGGATGAGTGCTTGGTGAGAATTGGGAAGCAGTTTGATGACTCCCACCTTCTAATGCATCACTCTTTCTCTCTCTCTCAGTATTTTATTGGCTGTTGTTCATTGCTACTGTCTCGCTCGTTGGGATAGTACGCACATCTGATGACTGGCTGGCCAGATTTCATACCCGTTTAAGCCAATTGGAAATTTGTTGTAGCCTCTGCAACTAGTCATTCTGTGTCTGACAAGTGTGCAAACCAGAAGAGCTTTGGCGACGATCAAGCCTCCAGATGTGTTACATAAGTGATACCTGTAAGTATAGAATGGTTGAGTATAAACATAAAACAAGCTTCATATGCTTCAGAGAGTGTGCTAGTCATAGACCTTAGTCAGGGTAGGTGCTCTATTTAATCATTTGAAGGTGCCCTATTAAATAATTGTAATAAATTGCCATTTGACAAAAAACTTCAGAAAACATGAGTTGAGAAAATTAGACTTTTAGACCCAAGACCTTAAGACAATACAACATTTCAAACAGCCTATATGTCTATCCCTTCAGCCTCATTTTTATTGGTGTCAAATTATATATGGCATCAACCCTGGTATATTGGCCCTGTCCCAAATAACAACCTCAGCCCTTGCGACCCTCCTCTGTGAACCGTCTGTTTCGTAGTAGACCCTTGTGAAGTCCACTGCGGGTTTCACAAAAGTGAACATTGAGCATGTAATTTTAACCATAAAATTACAATTGGGACACCCTGTGGACTTGTGGTCAGAGGGCCAGGTGACCGCATCAAGTCAAAATCAAGTATGCCAATTTGGCCTCTGATGTCTCTGACTGGTGGAAGAATTTTGGATGACCTGAGATAACGCTGGAAAATATTAAGAATACTCCATAATGTCTGACATTCACTGACACGGGCAAACATGTCAATTTAAACTCTAGCTTCCAAATACTTCGACACCTGTACAGAACAATGGCTGGACTAACCTTTTTCGTCAGACTCATAATGAAGTTGACACTGGCCATTTCATTTTTCAGCTGGTATTGAAGTGAAAAGACCATTTTGTTGTCGAGAGGTTGATTGACGTGTGTTTACCAATGGAGTTCTAATGGCTCTGTGCCTTTCTCTTTGACAGTTGTGCGTAATGAATGACCTTGGGTGTACGCTCACTAACCCGCCCCACCTCCACCACAGCCAACACCCCAAGGAAATTAGAGGCCTTTTGTAGTTGCTTTCATGATCCTTGTTTCTTTTCATTCTCTCGTCTTCGCTCTAAATGTTGTCTTTCTCCATTGCCTGGTCTTTTTCCCATCTTCTACAACTGGCTGTGAAGAATTTGATACAGGTCTGGGTGTGGAAGCAAGGGGCGAGTAAATGAAATATTGATCTGCTGCTCCATGGCCTTGCCTTCACCTTGTCCCAGCACTGTGAGTTACCGACTTTTTCCGTTCTGCTTGTAATAGGAATTATTATAGAGGGCCAGGGCGAGTAATTACTGGGCATGGCGAAGGGGAGGGCCCCTGTCGTATATTTCTGTAAAGAAGTTATTTACCGTGCCTTCTCCAAGACCAAGCTGGCCCTTTTTCTTTCACTCTCTGTCTGGCCCCTGTCTTTCTTAACCTTGATTCAATTCTGTTAACTATCATTAATCATCCGCGCTGTCTTGGGAAGTTTATCAAAAGCAAAAGGTGTGTGAAAGGGCTGAGCTGAGGAGGAAAGATGTGTGTGTTGGTAGTAGGAGGAGTAGAGTCAGAAATCAAGCATGGGTTGTTATTTAGAACCAGATCCATTTTTAACCTTTTTGCACGTGAGTTTCTCCTGTCCTAACGGATCTCCCAGTGTGAGTTCTTTAATATGCACTGTCATTAAAATTAATCTTACCTCACACTTCACAGCAGATGCACTGGAGGACAGATTACATCACAGCGGGTGCACTGAAGGTCAGATTATATACGATCAAACATAATATGGTTTTTAGATGCTTATAATGAATAATTATGATAGATAAGGTGTGATCACGAATGTGCTTGCCGGCTATACTCGCTGCCATATTTACGTTGCAATGCAAGATGGGATTCTGAGTTTGTATCATCATAGAAGCATAAAAAATGGAGGAGCATAGAAGGTTCTTAAAACCTAACCCATCCACTCTCCCAGCCCACAACAAGTGGTTGTGACAGACAGAATGGGAGAAGGCTCGAGTAGACTGACAAGTTTGTATATTCTTTGACGTCAGAAAACATGGCTGCAGCGCTGCATCTAAACAGTGCGCTCCGACTTTAACGGCTTTATACGTTCATTTAGTGATTGTTTGTAACATAAAAATAAAGATATTGTGATGTTGAAAAAACATTTGAGCAGCTGGTTCAATATGACAACTGATTTTGCTGGTAAAACATACGCGTCTGAGCCTAGCCTAGTGTAATCACACCAGTTTGATCGTACATGCGAAAGGGTTAAAAACATAATTAAATTTAAATGATGTTCTTGATATTTGATAATAGTTAATCCAAAAATGATAATCCTCTCATTTACTCACCCTTATGCCATCCCAAATTCTTATGACTTACTTTCTTCTGCAGAACATAAACGAAGACAGCGCTCTGCGTGTGCATCAAGTGCAAGACAGTGTAATCAAGGTTCAAATCATGATCCACCAAGTAGATGCAGATGTCAAGATTTATAGTGAAAAATGAGTAACATTTTGGCCAGTTTCTCACACAAAATTTATCGTATCGCTTCAGAAGACATGGATTAAACCACTCAAGTCGTATGGATTATCTTTATGCTGCTTTTATGTTCTTTTTGGAGCTTGAAAGTTTTGGACCCCTTTGACTTTCATTGTATGGACAAATGTGTGTGATGGCATGAGAGTGAGTAAATGATGAGAGAATTATTGTAACGTGTGAAAGGAAGTCACGAGAGCTGGATCTAGGTGCGGCGAAATAGTAATGGTGAAAACACAGGAACAAAGTAAACAACCATGATGGGAGAGCACAGGAACAAAGGAAACATCCACGATGGGAACAGGTATACACAGGAGGTCAAAACACATAACAACTGACCAAGACTAAGCAAACAACAGGGCATTAAATACACAATGGATAGTGAGTAATGAAACACAGGTGAGGACAATCAGGGACAGCTGGCAGTGATGAGGGCAGGGAATTATGGGAAATGTAGTCTGGGAGGAACAGATGACAGGAGAGAAACACAAGGCAAACAACAGTGAATCATGACAGAACCCCCCCCCTCTAATGTGTGGCTCCTGAAGCCCAAGAAGGCTGGTCAGGGAGGCAGGGCCAAGATGGAGCCAGAGACCAAGGATACCAGAGCATAACAGGTGGCAGGCCAGGAGACCAGGGAGACCAGATTAGATCGGGTGAATGGCCGAGGGACCAAGGAGACCAGTGCAGATCAGGCAGGTAGCCATGAGACCAGGGAGACCAGAGCAGATCGGGTGGATGGCCGAGAGACCAAGGGGACCAGAGCAGATCAGGTGGATGACCAGGAGACCAAAGAGACCAGAGCAGATCGGGTGGACGGCTGAGAGACCAAGGAGACCAGAGAAGATCAGGCAGATGGCCAGGAGACCCAGGAGACCAGAGTATATCAGGCGGACAGCCAGGAGGCCAAGGATACCAGAGCAGATCAGGCAGACAGTCAGGAGACCAAGAAGACCAGAGCAGATCAGGCAGATGGCCAGGAGACCCAGGAGACCAGAGTATATCAGGCGGACGGCCAGGAGGCCAAGGATACCAGAGCGGATCAGATGGATGACCAGGAGACCCAGAAGACCACCTCAGGGCTGAAACAGGTCAGGAGGCCTGGATGTCAACCACAGACTAGAGACTGGAGCCGTGGAAGACTCGGAGGGCGGAGCTGTAGTAGGCTTGGGGGAGCAAAGCCATGGCAGGTGGAGCCGTGGGAGGCTCAAGGGGCGAAGCCATGGTAGGCGGAGCCGTGGGAGGCTTGAGGGACAAAGCCATAGAAGACAGAGCTGTGGCAGGCTCGAAGGGTGAAGCCGTGGAAGGCGGAGTCGTTGGAGGCTCAAGGGGCGAAGCTGTGGAAGGTGGAGCCATGGGAGGCTCAAGGGGCGAAGCCGTAGAAGATGGAGCTGTGGCAGGCTCGAGGGGCGAAGCCGTAGAAGGCGGAGCCGTGACAGACTTGAGGGGTGAAGCCGTAGAAGGTGGAGCTGTGGCAGGCTCGAGGCTAAGAGTCCAGGATGACTGGGAAATGACCTCAGTGGTCGTGAACATGAGCAGAGTCTTGGGAACGACCTCTGTCATCGTGGGCATAGATAGAGACTTGGGTACAACCTCTGTGGTCGTGGGCATGGACTGAGACTCAGGAACAACCTCTGTGGTTGTGGGCGTAGACAGAGACTCGGGAACAACCTCTGTGGTCGTGGGCATAGACAGAGACTCGGGAACAACCTCTGTGGTCGTGGGCATAGACAGAGACTTGGGTATGACCTCTGTGGTCGTGGACATAGGCAGAGACTCTGAGACAACATCTGTGGTCGTGTGCATGGGCAGAGACTCGGAAACGACCTCTGTGGTTGTGTACATGGGCAGAGACTTGGAAATGACCTCTGTGGTCATGTACATGGGCAGAGACTTGGAAACGACCTCTGTGGTCTTGTACATGGGCAGAGACTTGGAAATGACCTCCGTGGTTGTGTACATGGGCATAGACTCGGAGACGACCTCTGTGGTCGTGTACATGGGCAGAGACTTGGGAACGGAAGCCTTTCTCCTCCTCCTCCTCCGGGAGGCCGAAGTTGGCAACGCAGGCTCTGGGATGGACGAGGCTGGCAACGCTGGCTCTGGGATGGACGAGATTGACAATGCTGGCTCTGGGACGGACGAAGATTCCAGCTTGTTGGCTGTGGCAGGCGTGGGTGTCGGCTCGTTGGCCGTGGCAGGCGTAGGTGTCGGCTCATTGGCCGTGGCAGGCGTGACGTCGGCTCGCTGGCCATGGTAGGCGTGGGCATCGGCCCATTGGCCGTGGCAGGCATGGGCGTTGGCACGTTGGCCGTGGCAGGTGTGGGCATTGGCACGTTAGCCGTGGCAGGCAGGAGTACTGACAAGCTGTGAGGAAGGGTCTTCATGACCCTACGCACCGACATCAGGGGTGGATAATTCAACTTGGAGACAAGGGCCAAGGCTGAGGTGTTGCTGTGACATGGCATGGAGCAGGTTGAGGCGTTGCTGTGACATGGCATGGAGGAAGCTGAGGCATTGCTGTGACATGGCATAAAACAGGCTGAGGCGTGGCTGTGACATGGCGTGGAGCAGACTCAGGCGTGGCTGTGACATGGCGTGGAGCAGACTCAGGCGTGGCTGTGACATGGCGTGGAGCAGACTCAGACGTGGCTGTGACATGGCTTGGAGCAGACTCAGACGTGGCTGTGACATGGCGTGGAGCAGACTCAGACGTGGCTGTGACATGGCGTGGAGCAGACTCAGACGTGGCTGTGACATGGCATGGAGCAGAGTCAGACGTGGCTGTGACATGGCGTGGAGAGGAATCAGGCATGGAAGGCTCGGAAGCCGGGATCGGGACAGAGAGAGGAGGATCCTCAGAAGCGAGAGTTTCCTGGGTTAACCTCATGTACTCTCTCCAAGTGTGGTCTCCCGTCTCTGGCAAATCCCTCCACCATTGAGCTAATAGTCCAATCCGGCAGATCGACTTAAGATGGGAGTCCACAAATCCCGAGAAGCTGGCAATGGCGGTCAAACGAAGGGATTATTCCTGTATGGGCAAATCCTCCCGGCTCAACTAGACGAACATCGCCGCTAGATCCATTTGTGCGGTCAGTTGTTCTGTAAAGTGTGAAAGGAAGTCATGAGAGCTGGATATAGGTGTGGGGAAACAGTTCTTTAATAAAATAAACAAAATACAAAGTAATGGTGAAAACAGGAACAAAGTAAACAACCATGATGGGAGAGCACAGGAACAAAGGAAACATCCACGATGGGAACAGGTATACACAGGAGGTCAAAACACATAACAACTGACCAAGACTAAGCAAACAACAGGGCATTAAATATACAATGGATAATGAGTAATGAAACACAGGTGAGGACAATCAGGGACAGCTGGCAGTGATGAGGGCAGGGAATTATGGGAAATGTAGTCCGGGAGGAACAGATGACAGGAGAGAAACACAAGGCAAACAACAGTGAATCATGACAATTATCATTTTTGGATAACCCATTCCTTTCAGGGTTCCTGAACATCTGCATTCTCCCGCCAATGCTAACAGAATACTTTGACCATGGATTTGTCCATCTTTTGATGAAGTCTGATTCATGAATGAGTGACTCTTATGAGCTGGTTCTTTTTAATAATTCGGTCAAAAAGTCACCTGATTTATTGGTTTGAATCATTCTAATGAGTCACTCACTCACTGAATTGGTTGGAGTCATTACGGCATTTCCAACTTAAATATATCAAACATGTCAGATGTCAGATCCACATTCAGAACAGAGTTTTGTTGTAATAATAGGGTACTTCAACAGAGAAAGGATATTAAAATAGATTACCACAGATAGTATTGTTTTTGTTTTCTATTTTTGTTCAGTATATAATGCAAATTTTAATCCCCTTTCCATTCCAAGTATGGAATATAAATTGGTGGAGGGTGTTTTTGCCTGTGTTCATTTGATCATGTACTGTATCGCTACAATGCATGTGGATGTACACCTGCTGCCGTGCATTTGAAAAAAGACCAGAGCTGGAATAAAAGTACTGCATTGGTTTTGATGTATACAGGCATCACTTTTAAAGGAAATGGCCGTTTATTTGGCTGATAGATAAGGTGCACCAGTGCCCTTGACTTTCTTTTAGTGCATGTTGGATCAGGGAGCACTCCTTCCAAAGGTCACTGTCGAGAACTGATCTATATTTAGTGGGGATTCATCTTGCGTACATTTCCCTGGGGAACCAAGACATGACATACCAACTTAACCTTTTCCTGTCTAACTACACTTTGCTTCTTCAGAATAGCATGCATTTATGTGGTACGTAATCCAGACTAAACGGGTTCGGATTTGACGTGGCAAAGCAGACATGACTCATTAGATTAAAAATGCTAATGCCCCTCTCTGGTTTTAAGTTCCTCTTCTCCTTGCCCAAACAGTCTATCTTTGTTTGATTTCTGTGGCCTTTGAGACATTATACTCGCCCAGACTGCCATCCTCATTGAAAATGTTTGTAATATACATTCAACTTGAAAGTTTAAGAGAGAGAGAGAGAACAAGAGCAAAAGAATGAAATATGCTTTTTACCTAATGCAATACTAAGAGGACAAGACTTGTTTTGATTCATTTAAAGAATGAATGAGAGGATAAAAGCAATAGAAATGGAAAATGAGGGAGGGGGAGAAAGACAGGGATGTGAGTCAATAAGGTATGAGTGATGAGTGGAGAGCAATGAGAATCAAGGGCACACAAAGAAAAAGACTAATGGATATAAAAGAAGGAGAGAAACTGTACAAAACTTTGTTTAACATTGATAGCTGAAGTCTTCAAGACGTATAATGGCAAATTTGCAGATGACCTAAAGCCATATAATGCAGTATTAATTAAGCTATTTTATGTAACTACAAAGACTTTTCATAATGCTTTCTGAAGTCCTGTATGATCACCTGTGGTGTTATCAAGCTAATATCACTGACAATATTTGTGGACAGCAAAATAGTTTAAAATGTATAAAAACTTAGAGTTTATATAAATAAATATATTAGTAAGTTAGCAGGTAATATGTCAGAACGTGAGTGGTGCTTGCTCATGGAAAACTCACTGCCACAACGCTAGGGTGTTCTGGGTGGTGGCCAGGACTTTGCTATGCGGTTGCAAAAGTAGTCTGAGTGGTAGAATAAAAATGATGTGATCTCGAGATGTGGGGCTCTATTTTCGTGAGTGTGCAAATGTCTTATCCAATATTCGTGAGAGCGCTAAATCTAAGTGCAATTTTCATGCCAGCACAAAGCGCAAACGGGCGTGGGTATGAGTGTTTGTGCAACTGTGGGTGTAGGCGCGCAAACTGTGGGTGTATTGTATGGAAATGAACTGGCACAAAGCGCAATTTTCCTAAACATTTGGGACATTGGGACAATTTGGTACACTAGGACAATTTTAAGATATTGTGTTAACTCAGTGCAAAGTTTCAGTTCCTGCATTTGCCGTTTAGAGATTCCACCAGCAGGTGGCAATAAAGTTCATGTCCAAACTTTTAAAATATAGTGGAACAGTAAATAAAGTCTATGACAATCACTGTTGTAGCCATTTTGAGAAAAAAAAAAAATAAATAAATAAAAAAAAAAAATACACTTATGAGATTGTGTTAAACTATCTAAAGGTCATGGCTAATTCTTCAGTTATTATCATTATGTTTATATTTACAATTGTATTTATGATCTAAATTATATTGGTATTTATTTATTTATTTTTTGAGTGATTTTTAAGTCACTGCAAAAGGGGATGGTGGAAAAAGTTGGAGAGAGTAAAATATTTGGATTTTTTTTTTTTTTTTTTGACCACTTCATTATTATGATTATGTTTTCATTTCGTTTGAAGTGTAATTTGAATTTTAGAAACATATTCTGTTTAATTTTGTTTGCGTTTCAATAAATTAATTTATTTTTTCAAAATCAAAATCGACCGGTAGAAGTTAAGTCCATTCCGATACAATCACTGTTAATGCTAGCCATGATTTGTGTGTCAGTGGATGAAAATTATTAATAATACATACATTATGTATAATTTAAAGGAGCATACATCCAAATTCTGATGAGAATCACATTTTCAATGGATTTTCAATGCATATAAAAGGAGCGTGTGTCACTGTCGTAGAAACATGCCTGGCATTCATCAAGAACGCAGTTATTGCGCAAAAGAACATAAATCCATATTCATATTCTTTTAATTAATTGCATGCAATCCATTTACACTACCAAATTCTTATGAATGTGCTGTCTTTGTTTAAATCATTGGTGCTTGAGGGAATGGACTAATAGGACACAGATGCTGGAATAACAAGAGAAGAACCTCAAAATTAAATTGCACTTGGTTTAGCCTTTTGTACGTTGCGCACATGATTTCACCAAACCCACTTGCGCCTAGACTTAGAGCATGCTTGCATGAAAATACCAGAACTTCATGGCCATGCCCATTGACTTTGTGCTTATGAGTTAAGGCATTGCATTGCGTGTAATGCTTGCACTCTTAAAATAGTGCCTGTGGTCTCAAATTTGATCTGAAAATTACATATCTGCAGAGGGTTGGAACCCCACACAGCCCCCACATAGACTCTCCATTGGAAATGAATGACTTCCAGACTGTCATTAGCAGTGAAGAGGCGGCTTTAGGATTAGGGGTTTTGATAACACCCCTAACCCTAAGTATGAGCAGTAGTAATAATGATAATTGCCTTAGCAAGAACCATTAACTACATATTAATGTATCTGCTAAACTGAAAGGAAATTCTTTCAGCATACATCTTCTATACATAACATTGTCCAAGTTTATTAAACAAAAAAAGTAGCTTAACCTTGAGCCAATAAAAGAGCCAGCATAGTTGCATGACAACTTGTAATAATTCATATGAGATGGCGAAATCATAAGATATGTTACAACCAATCAACAAACAGAATTTTAAATCGATACAATATCAGCATCAAATTTTAGCTATCCTCCTATCCAAAACTTTATTCACAAGAAAATGTCAGTGAACAAATTTGGTTACTCATTCCATATTTATTTATGCAATACAGACGACTGATGTCAATAACCTGTAATATGCTTTCCTCGTCTCGTTCCAACAACATCTACAGGCAGAACATAGTAATAGGGGTCAAGACAGAAAGAGATAGAGTGAGAGAGAGATTTTTTTTTCCTATCTCCTTGTGGAGCCTGTCCATAACTTGCCCTTCTAACAAGATCAAGTCCACTGCTCATAGATTCCATTACCCTCTTCTCAATTAAATTACATCTACATTTGTGCAGGTTAAGGACCACTGCACACTGCCAAGGCTGCAACTTCATTGGACGGAAACTGATCCTGGCATTCGCCCTCCCTGACACGAGAGTGAGTAAAAACAAGCCAATGAGACAAGATAGCAGAGGAGTGCAAGAGATGGAAAGAAAAAAACAAGACGAGAATAGAAAATCAATAGTGCAGGAAAGCAGGGATGAAGATTGAAGCATAGGATAGAAAGGGTTTGGTGGAGAGAGAGAGAGAGAGAGAGAGAGAGAGAGAGACTGCGAGACTATGAAAGTCTCAAAAGTGAGTGAATGGCAATTGCTGAGAGCATATTGATGAAAGCCAGCAGGCAGAGGTTTGGTAGAGGTGACACAGTGGCAGTGAATGTCTCTGGGGATGCGAAGAAGCAGTCTGCCCTATCAGATGGGTCTGGAAGTAGGGGTTATTGAGGCCTGGCTGTCTCCCCTTAGCAATTCCCATTGCAACATTCAGGTGTGTGTGCATGTGTGGGCTTTTGGAAGCACTGCAGACTACCCTTCAGGGACATCCAGAGCCCATTCGGAATCCTTTTATATGGTCAAAAGCTTTAACGCTAAAGCAATGAGGTGGAATTCCACCCAAAAATGTCATTACAGTATTTACTCACCCTCATGTTACAATCAACATGCTTTTCCATACAACAGCATTTCATAATTTAAGTCATTTTTATTTGTGTAGTGCTTTTCACACACATATTTTTTCAAAGCAGTTGTACAGAAATCATGCTTTAAGCCCTGTAGCGTGGGGGGGGGGGGGGGGGCGTGGGGGGTTGGGGGGTAATATAGTGACCATAGCAGTCAAGCTCCAAAAATTTCAAAAATAACACACCATAAAATTAGTCCATGTGACTTTGCGTAAAGATCAGATCGAAGTTAAGACAAGACACAAAAAATTCTTCATTCTGCATAATCAAACCTGCATGCCATGTTAAATTACTACACACGCAAGCACAAATGGCATTTGTTGTCAATGACATCAACTCTGCTGTGGTGAGGTGCCATTTATTTTTTTACCTGGACACAAATGTGAATCAGATTTCATAGATTCAGCAGATGGGAAAATGATCAGTTAATGATATATTCAATTTCATATGGCTTAAGAAGACTTGAAATATACTGTAGTGCACAAGTAATATGGACTACTTTTATCATGTTTTTTTTTTTTTTTTTTTTTTTTTTGGACCTTGACAGTCATGGTCACTATGCTATTTTCCCTTGCTACAGGGCTTAAAGACATTAAAGCATGATTAAACTGCTTTGAAACTATATGTGTGTGAAAAGGCCATGGCCAATATTAACTTTCCTAGTATAAACATTTTGCCTTTTGTTTTCTACTGGTATATAGAACAAGGTGAGCAAGTTTTTCCTTGCCATCGTCACCTTTGTCTTTTTCACTGGGGGTATTAAGCCAGTGTTTTCTGTAAAGCTGCTTTAAAACAATATGTGTTGTAAAAAGTGCTATACATATAACATTTGAATTAAGAAATATTTTGATTTCTATATGACGGACAGTGGAAGTGCTGCAGGAAGGCCTACTTTAGGATGGTAAACATTAATATTACACTATAAACATTAGGTGATATTTATTTTAGTGTGCTAAACGGAACATTTAACATACTATTCGTTAGATGTTAAAAGCTGTTTTATCATTAAGACTTTGAATTGTTGCTTGTGGTTAGCACAGTGTTTCAGTGAAGTCAATAACTGTACCATCATTCGGCCAACGATGCATGCAACAGGATGCAAACCCTGTTGTGCACATGTTTGTGGCTAGTGAATTTAGTTAGCAACAGCAGACACTTTGGCCAGTTGCCACAAAAATAATTTTTAAAATAAAAATAAAATACAGTTATGCATTATTTCCTTAATGTACTTACCTGGTTTTACTATGCAAGATTCATCTATGCATGTTATTCCAAATGTAAAAACATTTTAATAATATTTTATCAAAATGAAATTACTTGCTCTGCCTCTGAAATGACTTTATTTGCAGCTGACATCACAAATCCCTAGTACTTCAGACCCCTCCTTTCCAACCATCTGGCTCAATTCTAGTACACAACGCCCATTTTTCACTATTCAATCCATTTCCAATGGCTAGAATTAAGTCAATACTGGCAATCAAAGGGTGTGTGTATTAAACAATTAATACTGGTTCAATTAAATGACAGCTAGTTTTATCCCTTGTCTGAACACCATTAGAGCTAATGAACACTAATACTGAAGTTTAGTAAACTTTAGATGTCAATCTGCAGGTTTTATCACAACCTTTTGAAGGGAGAAAATGAGACACTGCTGGAAACATCTTAGGAGTTTCATGGCCTACATTCACCATCCTGCAAGCAAACTTCCAAGGCAGCACTAATGATTATTTCCCTTTGAGTGGGAAGGCAGAAAACATAATCCCACTCTCATTTCCACATGAAGCCACTGCATTCAAGCTTGATCGCGTTTGGAATCCAGATGCACAGGCAACATTTGATAAACACCTTTCCCTGCATGTTTGTTCAGTTGGTTGTCTCAACCACACTTCAGCCATTCTACTAGATGGCAGCTACCAAACAGCCTGAAGGAAGGTGAGAACCATGACCATCAAACCTACTGGAATCCCCCAAGGCTCAGTTGTATGTCCTCTTCATTTTCCTGATGCAGTCCTTATTCTGCTTTATCAGAAGGATCAAAGGGGGCTGGTTGAGATGATTACCCAATAAAAAGGCTTGCTTGCCAGGCCCAGGAACAACTGGTAGATGGGTCACGCAGGCATCTCTGGAGTCATTCTGGTGGCAGAAATTGGGAATTGGATGGATAAAGATGATGAAATGGGCCTGTTACTGATAATCTTACTCAGAAATGAAGCACATCCCAAAACCCTAAGGGCAAAAGAGCAAAGATGCAATGAAACCACATCATATGTTTGTTGAAACTCTATTTTATGTTTAGACCGACTTGATATTGGTAGTCATATTTGTACCAAACCTGTTCCCAAGTTGATGTTCATAGGAGAATGGTTTCAAGGGGAAACATTAGCCACACATGATTACAACTGGAATAAGCGCTATGCAAGTAAATGCCCCATTTTTAATCATTTCAGTGATGGAATATTGAGCCTTGCAGTTGATGCTGGATGAGGAAAGTCATTGAGACAGAGGATATGGTCAGAACTGAATACTAATGAACTGCCTACAACCTGGGGGAGACTAGGGCTAGTTGTCACATTTTTTACTTCAGCAAATATTTCTCATGGTGGGTTTATTTTTGAAAGTCAATTTCTGTTTTAGAACATAGCGTAAGGTCTTGGCAAAAAAAAAACAAAAAAAAAAAAACAACAATTGGAAATTTTCACCATTATTGCACAGAAAAAAATAAATAAATAAAAAAGAAAATTAATTTAACACAATTTTAACAACGGTGACAACATGCCTGCTATTAGGGCAACATGCCACATATGGGGCATTTTGTCACAAAGGGTACCTGCTTTTTAATGACACTGATTTGAAAAGACCACCTTTTTTGAAAAAGTAAAAAAAAAAAGCAAGAAATGCAGCACACAAAACACAATTACAATCGGTTTGTTTGGGCGGCCTGACTGGACCAGACATAACAATACTGACTCAACCTACAGCATGAGTTTGAGATGGGACAACCTGTTTTGCCAAACAATTGAATATGGGAACAGTCTTTATTTTTGGAATTTTGTTTGGTTCCACTAGAGGCACAGAAATTGTACACTCCACCATTTGAAAAACACATCTTCCACAACATATGAATTTGAACTGTAATGTAAGTTATTCATGAGACAGCAAAAAAAGGAAAAATAGGATAATTTTGCATTTTTTAATCAAATATTTGTAAAAATGTCATACTACAGTGCATACTGCATTTCAGGCAGGAGTAGTGTGGTAGTATATAATTCTGCATCCAATGTCCTATACTTCAGGCAGAATTCAAAGTGTCAGTAGTCACACATGGCACCTCATCACTTTCAGCTGTCTCCCTTGACACACTTTCCTTGTGCAGGAGACAATTTAAAGTGAATCGATAGCATTTCTCCCCCGTAGCATGATAGCCAGGTTAGCGATTTCCCTGCCTCTCCCTGTCTCACCTCATTGGCATTTTCTATTTCCATTTCATTTTCAGTTAAATGCCGTTTGGCCTGTATTAAGCCCTGAACACAGCGTCACTAATTCTGCACAGAGAGAGAGAGAGAGAGAGAGTTGGAACTGAATTCAATGTTAGGTTGAGTGGGCTTACTGCTTGGGTGGAGCGCAAATGGATTTAATACCTTTCCACCAGGAGCTAGCTACTTGTTGGGCAGCATTTTAAAACCTCAACGCCTGTTCTGCATCCCAAAGGCAGGTTTGTTGGGGAGCATGATACATTTAACCCTTAAATGTATGAGAATTTCACCAAACACTCTTACATATTCAGGTCTTTAGACACCCGGCACTTACACTCACTGAGCACTTAATTAGGAACACTATGGTCCTACTAAAGTGCTAGACGTGGTCTTCTGCTTTTGTAGCCCATCCGCCTCAAAGTTCAACGTTTGTGCATTCTGAGATGCTATTCTGCTCACTACAATTGTACAGAGTGGTTATCTGAGTTACCGTAGCCTTTCTGTCAGCTCGAACCAATCTGGCCATTCTCAGTTGATCACTCTCATCAACAAGGCGTTTCAGTCTGCAGAACTGCCATTC
Organism: Myxocyprinus asiaticus; assembly: GCF_019703515.2. Lineage (NCBI taxonomy): Eukaryota > Metazoa > Chordata > Actinopteri > Cypriniformes > Catostomidae > Myxocyprinus > Myxocyprinus asiaticus. Next base: position 17,274,043 of record NC_059345.1, on the reverse strand, counting down.
ACTGGATGTTTTTGGCACCATTTTGAGTAAACTCTAGAGACTGTTGTGCGTGAAAATCACAGGAGATCAGCAGTTACAGAAATACTCAAACCAGCCCGTCTGGCACCAACAATCATGCCACGGTCGAAATCACTGAGATCAGATTTTTCCCCATTCTGATGGTTGATGTGAACATTAACTGAAGGTCCTGACCCATATCTGAATTATTTTATGCATTACACTGCTGCCACATGATTGGCTGAAAAGATAATCACATGAATAAGTAAGTGTACAGGTGTTCCTAATAAAGGGCTAGCACAAATGGATCTACAAAATGCACAGATAGTGTAACATTTTCTAAATATTTTCAAGACAATTAGAAAATAATAGAATAAAATATATTTTTATGTTTTATTTTTCATATATCAGAGAGAAAAAGCAACAAATCAGGACAAATCTAGAACAGAAATCATTACTTTCACACTGAAATTTTCTGAGACGCAACTGGCTGTCAAACACATATTGAGATACACATAAGATACACATAAGCTACACTTAAGTTTCACATAAGTATTTTCTCAGGCACTTATTAAGTCTGCACAACTTACTTAATTTCAGTAGTACACCCAAATGACACTAGACAAATCATACTGCTCAAATGTAAATGTCAAATGTAAATTAAGTCAGTCACTGAAACAACAGTGCCACCTTGAGTAAGAAATAACATGTATAATATGTATGTGTACAGGTGCATGAAATACTGATAAATCACCATTGTTGTTAATTCATTGTTGCACAGAAAATCAATGTGATATAGTATTAATTTGTATCAATATAGTACTTATTCCTCTTGTAATAAACTAGGAAATATATATAATGTGATAGTAAACTTATAAAGATATGAAATAATCAAAAAAATATAATTTATGGAAGTGCACAAAAAAAAAAAAAAAAAAAGACACTATTACATACCTAGGGTTTCTAATGACCGTATATGCTTTTGATCCTTAAACAATTATGATTTTGTGTGTCTGTGTTGATGACCTATTTTGCATGCAAAAGTTCAATGGTTTTCCCATGGAATTATGGAATTTTTAATCTGTTGCCGTGGGTTGATATTTTGCTTTGTGGTTTGAGATTTTGACATATTGTTGAGGTTTTTGACTTATTACACAATTTCGTTTTAAATGTAAGGGTTTTTGACCACCTAAAAACAACCAATATTCTAGAACTCAAATAAGGCAAGATAAATACTGTTTTTATGGAAACAGACACTGCAAAATGTGCTCTGGCCAACAGTTTTTGGGGCTGGTTTATTAGTCACTGGGTTGTCTTTTTCATATATACCTGGCAACTTGTTCAATAAAATCCTCTCTAGAATTCCTTTAAATGAAAAATACCACATCACCAACAAGCAATAACAAGTAGCAGATCATGGTGTTAGTGTTCATCTTCGATTGCCGTCTCTGTTACTTTACTTCCTTTCCCAACATTGTTTGAGGCTGAAATTAATTTTGAAAGTGTATTCATTGCTCAATGTGGTTTTGCAGGGCGGTTCCATCAATTAAAAGCTATTACTTAACTTATATAACTCACACAAGCAAAAGTGCTGGTTTAATACACCAGTTTAACAAACATATTTACTTGTTAATATTAAATAACTAAGGCCTATGTTTCAGACAAAAATTGACCAGTTAGGCTATGTAATTCTTCTCTGCCAGCGAAACTAGTTCCAAAAGAAGCTAAAGCATCAAGCACTGCTTGCTCTCTGCACTGTTCTCACACTCGGTTTTGAACTAGTGGTGTTTCATTAATAAATGAATTAGTGTTCTTAAAACAAATCTTGAAGGGATCGTTCTCATTCACGACCATTATTTTGGTGGTGAGCCTATTTACATGTCTGTTATTACACCAATTATGCTTGATAAGCCATTAACATGTAAAGTCATGTAAACACTTTACATGGTGTTCTTTAATACGGATTAGGTCATAAAACTGTTTAAGGAAAAAAAATCGATCAACACAGGTAGATTTTTGCCCATTACCCTGATTTTGCATTGCATGTAAACACCTTTAACTGCATTCTTACCGACTTATCCAATGTTTGCAAAGCATGTACATGACTGTTTATGTTTAGCTATCAAAAGCAGAGAAAAATCGGATCATGTAAATGTAGATTTCCTACATTGTAGTTTTTTTAATAAGCTGATTTGTGATAGTTATCAGTGTATTGTTCTGCATTTATACATTAAATTATTGAATGACCCACTCATACAATAAAAGTTTATCATTTGCTGCCACCTACTGGAGTAAATATGCAATCTCAAAAAATGGTCACCGGACGAATCACTGAATGAAATCAAAATGAACAATGAATCAAAATCATCACCACTATTTGGAAAGCCACAAACAGAGGCAGAATGATACAATTAGTAAGGCATACTAATGATGTGTACAGCAAACTTGAAATTGGCACTCATCCAAACAAATTAAACTGAGCATTTTTATTCCTTTTTTTCTGCATCCTGTATGCTGTGTGTGTCTAGAGTTGGATTTCTTTATAAGGACTAAATTAATTGATATTCTCATGTTAACAGCAGCAAGATTTTTGTTTTTCAATCTTGTTTGTCTTGTTTTATCAGTGAGTCTAAATGCTCAAGAGTAGTGTGAGGGGATGTTGTATTGACAAGCAACAGAACTGCATGCTGAAGAATGCAAGGACACAAAATATCATGGATGCTTGTATCCTAGCAATTCACACTCTGGTCAATTAACACAAACTTTTCAGGTTTGATCCCAGGAAGGGAGACCCACGAACTGGAAAGTTTTAGAGATTCACAACTGAATGTAATTGTGATTCAAGTACTGAAAGTCACATTGAATGAAAAAGAATCAATGCTTAATATCAGTAAGTAACAAGAAGCCAGTGAAGTCATTTTTATTTGTATAGCGCTTTTCAAAACACACATCATTTCAAAGCAGCTTTACAGAAAATTATACTTTAACAGAAAAAAAGAAAAAAAAAGAAGCTGTAACATCTGTAATGTCTTAGCGTCATAATTGTGTGGTCTGATAAAAATACAAATGTGATTGTAAATTGTGCCTTACATTAAATAAATAAATAAATAAATAAACCCTTACTTACTTGAAATATCCTTTCTCTATTTCTTCCAGAGGCTTTAAAAGCTATGAAATTCCTTGTGTATGTGAGAACACTTGGCAATAAAGCTCATTCTGATTCTGATTCATTGTGATTTAATAGTACTATAATTGGGTAGAAGATTATCTTATGGACATTCAGTTATGACGGTGTGACATAATATTATGAATCCAGTGTTTCCCCTAGGATTTTTTTTCAGCAGCAGTGCTGTTGTGCGTGTGTCCACAAGCCTGCAATGCTAGGCCCGTAGTAACATGTGTTGGTTGAGGAATAGCTTAAAACAGGGGTGTCAAACTCAATTTCAGCCTGGGCCACATCAGGGTTTATTTGTGCACTCAAAGGGCCCTTTGAAAATGTGGCACCAGCTCATGCTTTGGTAGCACCCATGCAATTACCAATAATATTACAAATTATGTGCATCAAAATGCACATTTTACAGTACGGCATTGATTTTGAGGTTGTGATGCAGATGAAAATTATGATATTAACAACATTAACATCTGTGGAAAAAATTAACACCTAATTTTTATATGGCTAAATTGAAATATTCTGACAGTGTGACTAAGGGGGCTTTCACACTGGCAGTTTAGTCTGAAACGGAGCACGGTTTGCATGAAAAGTTGGTAATGTGAAATCTGTTTTGCGGACCGCAATACCGAACCCGAAACTACCTGTAGGAGGTGGTCTGAGTTTGGTTGCACTGGAACTGTGGTACGGTTTGCATGAGTGAGAAAGCAACCTGTACACGGGTCTGCACTTGCTCAGGAAGTAAAATGACTTGCGCATGCGTTTTTGCCAATTTAAGCATGATGACATCGTAGTTGCACAAAAACAAACACACACGTGCATTATGAGTGGCAGGGAAATGTTGTTGGACACAACATAGTGAGGTGCCTTTTATATATGTGAGTGAGTGAGCGTGTAACCAGCTGTGTCCTCAAAAAAGATTGTTTGTGAGCTTCAGATATAGTCTCCTTCCCCTGGACATGTACAACTGCTGAATTACAGCATGAGAAGCACAGAGGCACAAGTTTCACTCACTCTGGTGTTTATAATGACACAAAATTAATAACAAACACAAAAATATAGCGACCCGCGTTGTGCTTTTCATCATGTGCACGTTTGTAATGACGCAAGTTGATGACGGAAAAGCACCAGGGTTCGACACAATCATACATGTGTCTGAAACCAGACCAATGCTGCGGGGGGCACCGGGAACAATTGTGCTCAGATTCGGAGCGCAGCAAACGTGCCCAGTGTGAAAACCACCTAAGTTGGGTCTTCTTTACAGATTCCTTTCATCAGGCTCCTACTGATTAAACAACAGTCCTCTCTTGGAATTTATGTAGGCAAACAAATCTACTTACATTTTCCTACAATCAGAGAGCATTAAAAGAGTATAGATTTTACACAGATGGAAAACTGATAGCTTGGTCCATAATAATTATGAATATTTACCATAATCCTTCCATAATATCCATAGTTTTAACAATGATATTTGTAATAGTTCATGGTAACATATGTAAAATCATGCCTGGCTCCTTACTACCATAATTAGCAACTATTGTTTCTATATAAAGAACTATGGCATTTTTGTAATGAAATACATTTAGAAACTTTTTCTGCCACAACTACCATAGTTAGTAGGCTACAGTTAGTTGCTACAGTATATCCATGGTAAATGTTTGTAAGTGTTGTGATTTGAGAATTGAAAAGCCTTCTAAGTTATGTTTTCTCCTGTTTTATTTGTCAGTGCCATTTAGAATTCTGTACTGCATTCAAACGGGTTTCGCAATACCCGGCGCACATCTCACTGGTTCATAAGTGCATTTGAAATAGGCTGTTCGGTTGAGACTAGTCTGCGAGTTTGACGTGTTGTTATGCGGTGACATCACTGTGAGTATTCACATGTATTTGTATGTGTGTGTGTGTAGTGGGGTCTCTTTCGCAGTGTACAAAGTGCACAGCTGACTGGGGCTGGCAAGCACTGTGTTACGTCAAGAATATTAAATGAACCATGTTAAATCCCAACAGCGGCACTCATAATTCAGCAATGGTGCAGTGCCACTGCTAAATGCATATAGGGGAAACACTGGAATCATTCAGTTCTTGTACATCATAAGCAGAGAAACAAATAATATTTAGAGTTGTTGATATAGGCTATATACGTTTTTTCAATTTGTGGTGTTTGCTCAAAGGGGCTGCATTGTATCTCATCTCAGTGCATGCAATAAATTCTGGATGCCATGCAAATGCTATTATGCATGAATACTACATCTGATAAGTGATTCAGCTTAACAATGACTCTTTAATTCAATAGATGCAGCATACAGCAATACATTTTCCCACAAGGCCAACAGCCCTGTGGTGTTATCATCACAGGCTGTGTGATGTAGAGAAACTGAGGGAGGAGACGAAGGAGTCAAGGATGAGTGAACAGTTGCGGTTTAGTCAGTAGCCTATCTCTCATGTGTTTTAGACTATTGCAGTCCAACATTAGATTTTAAGCTATAGCTGGCCTGTGTCCTCACAACACATATGCTGTTAAAAATTCTTGTTAAATTTAAGGTACAGAAAGGCACATGATGACATGAAATACATCAATAGTGACCCTTCCAAGAGCAATGACCAATAAACCTGTAGAGACAGTGCTCAGTGTCACTCACACAAACGCTAAACACCATCAGGGTAACACGTGTGAAATTAAAATAATGCAATACACATGAACTAAACTACATCAAATATAATGCAGAACACCCCAAAGTACATAACTAATATTAAACATAAGAAGAAACATAAATATTCCCATAAAATATAATGAAATGTGATGGGTCACGCAGGGAATTTTGGGAACGCCCGATAATTTTTTTAAATATTTTTTTTATACTGATATTTTAACAATAATTTACCATAAAAAGTACATGTACTCTCTTGTTAAACATGATATAATTTTTTACCGTTAATTCTGTTAAAATCAGACTTTTTACATCTAATTATTTTTTTATTTTTTACAACATTTTACCATAAAATTACATGTATTGTCTTTTTAAAAATATAAAACATTTTTACAGTATATTTTAAGGTAACTGCCCATTAACCAATTAAAGTTTTTTGACTATAGCATTTTTACAATCTTTTACTGTTAAAATTATGGACATTTTTTACAGAGTAGGTTTAGGAAGGGAAACATTCCTTTTAAAAGTGAGCATCACTATGCCCCACAGTCATATATGTTACTGCCACTTTATTTTGAATTTGAAGTTTGAATGTTACCTACAGTAAACAAGCAAAAAAAACATGAAAATATGTACAGTAAAAATGCAAGAAATGTTTGTCCTTGGGTGAGGGGTTTAAAATCCCAAGTAAGATTGTCAATAAATTACCCCAGACTTCAATATCCACTCGCCATCCAGGATCACGTGATTATAAACAGTAGAGATGGGTGATATATAAGCAAACATTTTGTATATTGTGATATTCTTGATATTTTTGGACAATCACAATATCTATATACACATTTTTAGAAAAGTGATTTATAAATGTCTTATTTTTATTCTTGTTCTTTTATTATTTTTAATAATTAGTTATCTATTATATCTACTCAGAATTGATTTTAAATCTAACAAAAAATGAGGCATAAAAAAAAACCAACAACATTAATATGTTTAACATTTAAGCCCTTTGATTCTGAAGCAAACCCCTTCATCACATACTTGTTTTGGATTTAGCCTCCCATTGGATGCTGGGAAGTGATTGGAACCAAAGGTTCTGTTAACCAGTTTTTTTATTATTATACATAAAAAAAAAAAATTACAAATTCAAATGCTGTCCGTCATTTTAACAGATTTAATAATAATAATAATAATACAAATAATAACTAGCTGAACTGTGTTACGTGGACTGGCGGTGCGAGACGGGCAGATCATTGTGTGCCTTATAGCCAGCGCACCTGGCCGTCACGTAACCTCCCCCAACACTCCTACGAACGTTGTACGGTCCCCTGCAAAATGGGGACAGCCGTGGCCTCTTCTCTTCTTTTTTCTCCCCAAAAAAGAGTGGAAATCGATTGACTGGGGGCCATAAGTGTCCACGTCGGGGGGGTGTCACTCCCAAGGGGAAGATACCACGGAGACCACACCCTGCCTGAAGGGGAGGTAATGTGTGGAAATACATCACATGGTCTTACCGAGTTTTGTCGGCAGTGTCGCATGTGGAGAAGTGCCCGTGGTATGTCCTACCCAGAGGGGACGGAGCTCTACAAACACGGCGACCGGTGGCAGAGGGGACTCTGCCCAAGGAAGACGCGGGTTTACCAATGGGGAAACCGTCTCGCGGAAGATACATCACCCGGGGTTACAGACAGGCAACCAGAGCATGTGGAGCACCTACCCCAGTACAGGGCCTACTAGCACACGTACTGGGCTGGCATTGAGTTTCTCCATGAACTCGTCTGCCACAGGGCTAAGGAGGAAAGACATCCAGGGCCACGGTCACCAGAGCGGGCAGTGGGAAGATTCTTGGGAGGCGAACAGGTCTACCTGTGCCTGTCCGAATAAACTCCAAATCAGCTGGACCACCTGAGGGTGGAGTCTCCACTCTCCCCTGAGGGTAACATGCCGTGACAGCACATCCGCTGCAGTGTTGAGGTCGCCTGGGATGTGAGTGGCTCGCAGCGACTTGAAGTGCTGCTGACTCCAGAGGAAGAGACGGCGGGCGATTTGCTACATACAATGAGATCGCAGACCGCCTTAGCGGTTGACATATTCTACCGTTGCCGTGTTGTCTGTCCGAACTAACACGTGCTTGCCCTGGATCAATGGCTGGAACCTCCGCAGGGCGAGCAGAATTGCCAACAACTCGAGGCAGTTGATGTGCCAACTCAGCCGCGGGCCCGTCCATAATCCAGCGGCTGCGTGCCCATTGCAAACAGCACCCCAGCCCATTTTGGAGGCATCTGTCGTGACCACGATGTGCCTGGAGACCTGCTCTAGGGGAACACCTGCCCATAGATACGAGAGGTCGGTCCAAGGGCTGAAGAGATGGTGACAGACTGGCGTGATGGCCACGCGATGTGTCCCGCAGCGCCATGCCCATCTCGGGACTCGAGTCTGAAGCCAGTGCTGAAGCGTTCTCATATGCATCAACCCGAGCGGGGTGGCCACCGCTGAGGATGCAATATGCCCCAGGAGCCTCTGAAAGAGTTTCAGTGGAACCGCTGTTTTCTGTTTGAACGCCTTCAAACAGGCCAGCATCGACTGTGTGTGCTCGTTCGTGAGGCGTGCTGTCAATGAGACTGAGTCCAACTCCAAACCGAGAAAAAAGATGCTCTGAACCGGGAGGAGCTTGCTCTTTTCCCAGTTGACCCGAAGCCCTAATCGGCTGAGGTGCGAAAGCACCAAGTCCCTGTGTGCACACAACATGTCCCGAGAGTGAGCTAGGATTAGCCAATCGTCGAGATAGTTGAGAATGCGAATGCCCACTTCCCTTAACGGAGTAAGAGCTGCCTCTGCGACCTTCATGAAGACACGAGACTTCACGTCTACCGATGCGAACCAATCTTGATGCCGGATGCTCACCAGAATGCGTTTTTGCGTCATCTTGAACGGGAGTCTGTGTAAAGCCCGGTTCAGTACTCGCAGGTCCAAGATTGGCCGCAACCCACCGCCTTTTTTCGGTACGATGAAGTAGGGGCTGTAAAACCCCTTCTTCATCTTGGCCAGAGGGACAGGTTCTATCGCACCCTTCCGTAGGAGGGTGGTGATCTCCGCACGCAAGGTAGCAGCTTTTTCGTCCTTCATCAAGGTGAAGTGGATACCGCTGAACCTGGGCAGAGGTGGCTTGTCCAGCAGCGCTGTAGGCTTTGGCCGTCAGGGATGACGTGAACCTACAGGGCTTGGACGGGAGCTTTGGGCGTCCGCGCCAGGTGGCGGTGCTCTGCGGGCATAGGTGCACCACGAGCGCCTTATCCACAAGGGGAATCGCCATATAGCCCCTGGCCGCCCCGCCATCGAGGGTAGTGAGGGCGGGGGAACTGAGAAATCGGGACTGGGCAGTAAAAGGTGCCTCCCACAATTTTGTCAGCTCCTCGTGCACTTCCGGGAAGATGCACTGGAGTGGGGCGTGGCTGCTTTGAGTGGTGCCACGAGCCCAGGAACCAATCATTGAGCCGTGAGGGTTCAGGGGAGAGTGGAGTGTTCCACTCTAGCCCGACGCTTGCGGCCGCCCGGGAAAGCATGTCCGTCATCTCTGCATCAACCTGTGACTAGGCAATTGACCCCGAAGGGGGGAGCCCAGCTGAGGCTTTTGCGTCCGACCGGACAAGCCCGCTCTCCGATGCTGCGCTCGAGAGCTCATCGGCTTCGCAGGCTCCGAACAAGAGGTTGAACTCGCCTTGAGACGAGCCGGCAGACTCATCCGGAAGCCCGATCGGGGCAGACGAGTGTGCTGTGTAATGGGAGGTCCGCGGAAGATACCCGGTGGAGGCGGTCCCACTGGGGTCCCCAAATCGCCCCCAGTGCTAGCCGCGCTGGCCTCAAACCCATAGGTAGAAGGACCGAGGCGGGGAGCCGCTGGGGTGGCTTGCTTTCTTACGAAAGCAAGCCACGTCTACAACGTTGCCATGGTCATGTTCTCGCAGTGAGAACATGAACCATCCATGAACGCTGCCTCCGTGTGGGTCGCGCCCAGACACGAAAGACAGCGATCGTGACCATCTGAAGTTGAGCGGTAACGACTGCAACCAGGAATAACACACAATCGGAAAGGCATCTTTAAAAAGATGCGTCTTTAAAAAGACGTTCCCTGTGTGCCGCTCTTTTAGAGAAATATACTCTTTCAGGAAAATATACTCTCTTTTTTCTGCCAAAGTGCCCAGGGGTGTTCTCTGCAGTGCTCCATTGCAGAGGAGGGAGAAGCCGCTGAAATGCGGCATCAGAGGTGAATGAACAGTCGTGATAATTCAGCTCGGTGAGCATGACCGTTCGGCTCCGAAGAGAAAATCTGAATGAGTGGTTGCATATCAGCTCCTTTTATACTCGTATGTCCGGGGGAGTGGCATGCAAATACCACTCGCCAATTTTCATTGGCCTTTTATCAAAGACCAGAGGTGTCTCGGGCTCCCAAGAGTGACCCCTAGTGTCACTACATCGACACAACGTCGAGTGAGTGACTGATAGGGAACATTGTATTAGCATTAAGCATAAATATATTTTTTTTTCATCAGGGAGACCATTTTAAAATTGTTTGAAGCATTTTGTAACAGAATCGATTTTTTCCCCACCCCTAATTTATAGTGTATGTTAACATTGTTTAAAAAAAAAAATTCACACCCATACATGAGCATGCACACCTCAAATCTCAGGTCAGGAAGCTGTGGCCATCTATTCTGTACTTTTTCCAATGATTAATGGTTGTCTTGACTGAAGAAATATAAGAGCAACTGAACAGCTATACTGCAATATTCACCACCTCATGGACAGGCATACATGAAGGTGCAAATGTTTTTCTTAATAAAAAGTCAAGAAAAGTCAAGAGCTTTCACTCTTTCTGTTTATATATATATATATATATATATATATATATATATATATATATATATATATATTTTGTTTATTTTTATTTTTTTCTTCAAAGCTATTCAAATAGCTATTCAAAGGCTTTTTTTTTGTGGTAAAGACTTTCTTTTCTTTATCAGCATCTGTTGGCCTCAGTACAACTCATCGACCTTCTTATTGAGAGATTTATTTATTTTTTAAAAGCACACGAGATGGGTGCTACTGTGTAAAAATGAAAAACGTTTTTATTTTTATTTGTCTAACATAATGAAGACTAAATTTGAATGCATGAAACCTTCATGCTGGCCAAAACATACTGTACTAGTACGTCTGTGCCTGTGTCTGCATGTGTACAAAATGATTTATTCTGATCATTTCATTCCAATAAACCCCATTCCTCTCAGAATACACAGCAGATTGCTCTTGAAAGCATGGCCGAGAAAAACTGTCTTATTAGTGCAGTTAATTAAAATCATTAATAGTCATGAAATGAGAGTCACTGGAGTCCATAAGGCTTAATGCCCTTTCCATATTAATTAGGCACCAGCAAATCTGAACAGAAAAAGAAAAGGATAGAGAGAAAGGATGGGGGGATGAAAAAAAGAAGGATAGCGGCTACACTGACAGCACATAGATTATGCTGCACTAACAGCCTCCCTTGCTGGATGCCACCCCCCCCCCCCCCCCACCCACTCCGATTAAAATTCAGTTTAATTAAAATTGATTATATTAAGGGACTCATGTGCTTAATTAACTGCAGTCCATTCTGTTACAACTGACAGAGACATTGTATTACACCTAGCCGTGGAAAGGTAAGGACACAAAAGGAGGAGGGCAAGTGAGGTATCATGATTTGTGTTAGTGTCTAACCATAGACATTTATTTCACCTTTAAAGGTGGTGTGTAATTTCTGCCTCACTAGTGCCACCAAACCAAATTGCAAATATAATGAGGCCCAGACTGAATCTGCAGATTTTTTTAATATTTTCTGCACTGATTTTGAGGGAAAATATGCTGATTTCTGTGGAACATACTAAAATGTATCAAATGGAGCTGAAAGTATTATACTCTTATTAGTAGCTTAAGGAATAACCAAATTAGCCCAAAAATTTAATTAACAACAGGGATGTCAATTTAACACCTTAATTTAATGCGATTAATTATATGAAAAAAAAAAACGTGTTAAAAAAATGAAAGGGATAGTTCACCCAAAAATGAAAATTCTCTCGTCATTTACTCATGCCATCCCAGATGAATATAACTTCCTTTCTTCACATTTGAAGAAAAATAAAAAAAAGATCTCAGCACAGTAGGTCCTTATAATGCATGTGGATGGTAATATGATTTTTGATGCACCAGAAAGCACAGACAATCAGCAGTAACATCATCCATATGACTCCAGTGGTTAAATGAATGTCTTATAAAATGATACAACTGCTTTTGTTGTGAAAAAGATATTTTCTAGTACAATATTTCAGTACTTTTTAACTATAAATCAGTAAGCAGCAGTATGCGCGTTCACGAAAAGGCTGAGGGTCACGCAGTCTTTCCAGCGATGACATGGCAATGTTCCACTCTCTACCCCTTTTGGCATTGCCTGGCATTGCCTACATGTCAGAGGTGGAAAGTAATGAATTACAAATACTCTCGTTACAGTACTTGAGTAAATGTTTAATATTTTCCTGCTTTTTTAAGTATAAATAAATCACAATCAGAATCAGAACAATCAGAATACACAGAATTTGTCTTGGTGACAGAAGCTTCCAGTGCACAAACAATACAACAACAAGACAGATATAATAAAAAATAAATAAATAAAAATAAATAGGTGAATAGAAAATATAAGTGTATATAGAAATACACAATAAGACAATATATATATATATATATATATATATATATATATATATATATATATATATATATATATATATATATAGAAATTATTATTATTATTCTTATATTATTTTAGTGTATTTAGTGGTGAAATATTGTCTGGTTTGAGTATTTCTGTAACTGTTGATCTGCTGGGATTTTCACGCACAACAGTCTCTAGAATTTACTCGGAATGATACCAAAAACAAAAAACATCCAGTGAATAACAGTTCTGCAGATGGAAATGCCTTGTTGTTGAGAGAGGTCAACAGAGACATGCAATTCTGAGATGCGGGTTGGCGCTGTTTTTGTGGCACCAGGGGGACCTACACAATATAAGGCAGGTGGTTTTAATGTTGTGGCTGATCGGTGTGTGTGTGTGTGTGTGTGTGTGTTTTTATATATATATATATATATATGTATGTATGTATGTACAAATACAAATACAAATACAAATACAAATCTGTTATATAAATATGCAAGGGAATGTATGGCAGAAGAGGTAGGGTATGTTGTACAAATATAAATAGACTAAGCTGTGTATTGCACATAATTATTGCTCAGTGTGGCAGTTTTAGCTGTTTATGAGATGGATAGCCTGAGGGAAAAAACTGTTACTGTGCCTGATGGTTCTGGTGCTCAGTGCTCTGTAACACCTGTTCAAAACAGTTCAAAAAGGTTATGGGCTTGGTGAGTTGGATCCAGAGTGATTTTTCCAGCCGTTTTCCTCACTCTGGAAGTGTACAGTTCTTGAAAGGAGAGCAGGGGGCAACCAATAATCCGCTTAGCAGTCCGAACTGTCTTTTGTAATCTTCTGATGTCCGATTTCGTAGCTGAACCAAACCAGACAGTTACTGAAGTGCAGAGGACAGACTCAATGACTGCAGAGTAGAACTGTATCAGCAGCGCCTGTGGCAGGTTGAACTTCTTCAGCTGGCAAAGGAAGTACAACCTCTGATGGGCCTTTTTCACAGTCAGTGTGGATCTCCCACTTCAGGTCCTGTGAGACGGTAGTGCTCAGGAACCTGAATGACTCCACTGCTGCCACAATGCTGTTTAGAATGGTGAGTGGGGTCAATGTTGGGGTGTTCCTCCAAGTCCACTATCATTTCCACTGTTTTGAGAATGCTGAGCTCCAGGTTGTTTTGACTGCACCAGTCAGGCAGCCGTTCAACCTCCCGTCTGTAAACAGACTCATCGTCATCTTGGATGAGGCTGATAACAGTAGTGTCATCTGCAAACTTCAGGAGCTTGACAGAGGGGTCCACTGTGTTTTCACCGGCTCAACCCCCGTGGACCTCCCATCCCCAGCACGCTCGTTCTATCCAGAAGAGCTGTCGAGCGATACAGGCGGTCCGCCACAGGGCAGATTTAATGTGTTGTTCGCGGTTCGCGACGAGGATAAGCTTTCGGTCGCAGCATCAGAGGGTGGGCTTCTGCTATCGGAAGTGGACGAATCTTCTGAGCTCCTGTCCAGGGGCGATAGAGCACAGGATGAGGTGGATGCTGAGATGGCAGCCGTGCTTGCCCGGGCAGCTGTGAATATCGGGCTGAAGTTGAACCCTCAACCCTGCCCTGAGTGTTCGTGGCTGGATGACTGGTTTCTGGGCTCGAAGCGTGATTCACGGCCACGCCCCGCCCCCATGTCTTTCTTCCCGGAAGTGCACGAGGAGCTAACGAATTTGTGGAAGGCACCTTTAAAAAAAAAAAAAAAAGCTGTCTATACACGCTTTGTGGGCTCGTCCATCCTAACTACCCCGATGGCAGAGCGGCTAAGGGATATGTCGAGCTCCCCCAGGTGGAGCACGCCATAGCATTGCATTTATGCCCGCAGTGCGCAGGCACCTAGCACGACCGACCAAGGCTTCCTTCCAAGGCCTGTAAGTTCTCTTCCTCATTAATGATGAAGGCTTACAAGGCTACGGGTCAAGCCGCTTCCGCCCTGCACGCCATGGCCATCCTGCAGGTCCACCAGGACGAGGCACTGAAAGATCTGCTCGAGGGTAGAACCGACCCAGGGCTGATGCAGGAACTGTGTACTGCAACCGACCACGCTTTAAGGGTGACGAAAGTTACGGCGCGCGCCCTGGGCCGGACGATGTCCACTCTTGTGGTCCAAGAGTGGCACCTGTGGCTCAACCTTGCGGAGATGCGTGACGCTGAGAAAGTCCGCTTTCTCGATGTGCCCATCTCCCAAGGGGGGCTTTTGGTGACACCGTCGAGGATTCACCCATCAGTTCTCAATGGTGAGGAAGCAGACCGAGGCGATTAAGCACACCTTGCTGCGGCGTGACTCGGCCACCCTTGCGGTGCCGGCCCTGGCTCCCGTACCATCGGAGCCCATATGCCAGCCTCAGAGAAGAAGATCCTCCCGCGAGAAGTCGGCTCCACCTGCCTGTCAGCCAGCCACCAAGAACCCCAGACAGACTTTGAAGAGGCCCTGGCACGGGTTGAGGTGACTGACTCCGACCGGTCTGGAATCTCCACGTCTGGCTCCTGGATGGGATGCGGAAGACCTAGTGGGTCTTGCACCAGCGGTGGCAAGCATGATCATTCAGGCCTCTACGAGGCGGCTGTGTGCCTTGAAGTGTCATCTCTTCACGAACTGGTGTTCTTCCCGTGGGAAGACCCACAGAGATGCGCCGTTGGGTCTATGCTGTCTTTCGTTCAGGAAGGGCTGGAGAGACGGCTGTCTCCCTCTACCCTGAAAGTGTACATGGCTACCATAGCAGCTTACCATGACACACTGGATGGGAGGCACTCACGACAGCGCGACCTGATCAACAGGATCCTCAAGGGTGCGAGGAGGTTGAATCCTCCTAGACCGCGCCTGATTCCCTCTTGGGATCTCTCTGTGGTCCTACCTGCCCTACAGAGTGCCCCCTTTGAGCCCCTGGAGCAGGCCGAGCTCAGCACTTGTCTCTGAAGATGGCCCTCCTGGTGGCGCTCACTTCCATCAAGAGGGTTGGGGGAACTGCAGGCGCTCTCTGTTACTAGCGAATGCCTGGAATTTGGGCCGGCACATTCTCACGTGATCTTGAGACCCCGGACACGTGCCGAGAGTTCCCACCACTCCTTTTCAGGACCAGGTGGTGAACCTGCAAGCGCTCCCTTCATAGGAGGAAGATCCGGCCTTGTCGTTGCTGTGTCCAGTTCACGCCCCATGAATCTATCTGGATGGCACGCAGAGCCTTAGATGCTCAGAGCAGCTCTTTGTCTGTTTTGGAGGACAGCAGAAGGGGAAAGCTGTCTCCAAGCAGAGGCAAGCCCATTGGATTGTGGATGCCATTTCTCTTGCATACCAGTCTCAGGACTTGCCGTGCCCCTTGAGAGTCTGGACACACTCCACTAGAGGTGTTGCATCCTCCTGGGCACTGGCAAGGGGGGCCTCTCTAGCAGACATATGCAGAGCTGTGGGTTGGGCTACACCCAATACCTTTGCGAGGTTTTATAACCAACGCATAGGCGGGTTGGGTGTACTGCTTACATTGTGCCTTTCCCCTTTTTTCAAAGGTGATAATGTGCACCTTTTCGTCCACAACAGATCCCCGTATCCGGTGAACCCCGGACACCTCTTTAAAGCACTGTTTGGTATGATGTGTTTCCACTGTTCAGTTTCCCCTTAGGTGAACCCTGTGTTTCCCCTCGCCAGAGCTTTCTCTGCCTCGGCCACTGTGGCTGCGTACCCTCTCTGTAGATAGGGTCCTTCAGTGGTATCATTACATATGTGAACTTCCCCGTTGGTAAGTCCATGTGAGGTATTCTCCACATGTTAACCTCCCTCTAGTAGGATGTGGTCTCCATAGTGATCTCCTTCCTGGAGAGGGAAGAGCACTTTCCAGCGCTATTCTAGAAAGTGCTCGGTGGGAAATTGCTTAATAGCAAATCAGGAAAGGCACCGCCGGTAGCCTACTTGGGTAAGTGCCTCCTCCCTCCCCTTAACGGGACTAGGGAGACGCCTTACCTAACACAGTTCAGCGCCTGCAGTGTTTCCTATAGGAACCCCTAGTGTCACTACATCGACACAACGTCGAGTGAGTGACAGACCGGGAACGTCTTGGTTACTGATGTAATCTCTGTTCCCTGATGGAGGGAACAAGATGTTGTGTCCCTCCTACCGCGGCGCTGAACCGGCCGCTGACATGGCCGGGTCTCTCTACCAGCTCCTCAATCTCCTAAATCTGAATGAGTGGTGCACGCCTTCTCCTTTTATAACTGTATGTCCGGGGACTCTGATTTCCTTATTCAGTGTGTTCCTGGCTTGACTGTACAAGATATTATCCCCACTTCAGTAAGTATCCTCTTTGGCCTGATGAAGTTACCTGAGTTTTGCTGTAAACCATGGTTTGTCATTGTTGTATGATAAATAAGACCTAGTTTGAATGCACATATCCTCACAGAAACTGATATATGATGTCACAGTATCTGTGAGCTCATCCAGATTGGTGTCTGCAACCTCAAATACACTCCAATCAGTGCAGTCAAAGCAGGCTTGTAGTTTCAGCTCTGCTTCATTGGTACATCTTTAATACAGGTTTAGCTGATTTTAGTTTCTGCCTGTAGATTGGAAGAAGATGAACTAGACAGTGATCAGAGAGTCCCAAACTGCTCTAGGGACAGAGCGATATGCATCCTTTACTGTTGTGTAGCAATGATCCAGTGTATTTCTGTCTCTGGTGGGGCATGTAATGTGCTGTCTGTATTTTGGCAGTTCACGGTGAGGTTGACTTTGTTAAAATCGCAGAGAATAATAATAAGTGAGTCTGGGTATTGTTGTTCCGTGTCTGTGATCTGATCAGCCAGCTGTTGCAGCGCTGCTTTTACGCACGCATGTGGAGGAATATAAATACTCACCAGAATAAATGAGGAAAACTCCCGCAGCGAGTAGAAAGGCTTACAGTTGGTAAAGAGTGCTTCTAAATTAGGACAGAACATCTTCTTTAATGTTGTTACATCTGTACACCAACTTTCATTGATGTAAAAGCATGTTCAACTGCCTCTCGTTTTCCCCGTTAACTCCGCAATGTGATCCGCTCTGAACAGCTGAAAGTCCGGCAGATGTAATGCGCTGTCAGGAATGGCTTCACTCAACCAGGTTTCTGTGAAGCACAAGACAGCAGAGTTTGAAAAGTCCTTGATTGTGGGGGTGAGGAGATGTAGTTCGTCCGTTTTGTTAGGGAGAGAGTGGAGAGTCGCTAGATGAATACTCGGCAGCGCTGTTCAAAAGTCGGAGCTTGACCAGCACGTCGGCTCGCTTCCCTCACCTGCATCTCATGGCGCGCTTAAACAACACAGCTGCGCCTCCGACTAAAATGTCCAGCAAAATGTCAGAATAGTGCAAAACCAAGAAAAGATTGTCTGGTATGTGCTGGTATCAGCAGTTCTTGCCTGGTAAAACTGATTGGAAAAAAATTACTAAACACAGCACAAACAAACAAAAGCAACACAAGAATTGGAGAGCTCCACACTGAGGCTGCCATTCGCGGCGCCATCTTTGAAATATGTAATACATCTTTGTATTATTACAAAATAATAGTACTTTTACTTTTACTTTTACTTGAGTTGATTAAAAATGAAGTATTCAACATCGCTACAGTTATTTTTCACAACAGTTACAAAGTACAAAAAAAAAAAAAAGACATAATATTTATGAATTTTTGGGAAGAAGAAAGTTATAAGCTCTAAATCTATTTATAAACTAAATGCATTGTGTGCAGCACGATGGGAGTCCACAGGGTACAGCATCATGAGCACAGCAGCTTGCATAATCTGCCGCTGGTGTCCTTTCATCTCTAACTTCTTCAAGGCTTTCTGCTCTGTTAACTATACTGTGATTTTCTGCATATTTCATTTTATTCTGGAAAGTAGCCATTCGTTAAGCTATGAGGGAACCGTCTGAACATGTTTAACCACTGATTAAACTTCACTTGTTTTTAAGTTAGGCAATGTTTTAAGTGTGTCAAACATTAACACAGTGTAGTTTGACATATATTTGGGGATATCTTGTTTACTTGCTAATATATGTCTAAAACAAACTTTTAAATACCGTAGAAAGATACAATGACAATAGTGTCAGAAATGAATTGGGACTCGGGGCAAAAATGCCACCGAAATTAACATAAATATCCTCATACTTCAAAATATGGAGGCAAAAAATGCCGACGCAACGAGTTCCCATGTTTTATTAATAATATCTGATATAGTTACAATTACATACATTGTGATTTTCTTTTGACTTTTCACTGAACAAAAAATTTTTTTTCCCGCCGTTCCTCGCACCATCGCGCGCACAGACGGTCTCTCCGCATCTATCAATCCGCATCAGTTAGGTATTGTACTCCCGTGTTACATTCCATAACCGTTCGCTTGTTCAAAATAAATTGTCCTAGAGGGTAACACTCTCACTCATGGTGCTGTACTGTACTTCCCTGCTTTGTGCTGCTGTTTATCTGTCTGAAAAGCCTCACCCACTAGAGGCCAAAAGTGCGCAAGGGATGGATGCTATATTAAGAAGGTATGAGAAATCACAAAACATAATGGAACCAAATGTTACAATTTACTTATTAATAATATCTTAATATGTTACTGTAAATAATCATAATGCTAATTAAGACTTTATTATTACAACTATAATACAATAATACATATACTTATCAACCACTTTTAGGGTTTGGATCAATCATATCTCTCACTAAACACTGTGTGAAATGTTTATTTTTTGCCTTATTTTATTCAGTTGGCATGCAGGAGTTGATAACAGTTTGCTTAATAATCTTATTCCATATCTGGATAATTGCTGCAATATCATAGAGGATACATTTCCTCTTCTATGATATTGCATTATATTAGTTTTGTACAGTATGTTAACTTAATAGCCAAAATACTTGGACATACGTGAATGAGAATAAACCTGAAATGCGTTTCAGTCACAATGAACATTATGTAGTTTAGGGATGATTTAGAGACATTTAGAATGTTACAAATGGCTATTTCTATTCGTATTCTTAACAATTTCTGTTTGTCCAAGAATCCTCTTGCAGCAATGCAGGTCTTTGGCATTTAGAAGCTGCTAATTTAGGACCTGTGAGGAGTCTGCTTCTCAAACTATAGACTGTGATTTACAGGAACTTATCTTTTTGTTGTGCATCTGGGCTGTCCACTTCTCTCTCTATCCTGGTTAGAGATTATTTTTTCAAAACAGTAATGCATGCAATAGCCTTCATCTCTCTAAAACAATAGACTTTAGGAGAAAATAGAATTTCAGGAGAAATATGTTTCTTTTTGCCTACTTTTAAAACCAAAATTTGACTTGAAAGTGTAAATCAACTTGTAAGAACTCAATACCTCAGCTTAAGGGGAAATAAATCCCACTGTATTGTGGTTTCCGCATGGTAGCGCAACCAAATTCAATTGTTCTAATAGTAAGAAAATTTTCTTGAGTACCAAATTAGCAATTTAGAATGCTTTTGTAAGGATAGGTGATTTTTTTTAAGAAAAAATTGAATAAATACCACTTAAAACATTATTTCAAACCATAATAATAATTTGCAAGTAATGATTTTGGCAGTATTTTTGATCAGTTTAATGCATCCTTGGTGAAAGGAAGCATCAGTTTCATTCAGGAACAAAAATGTCTTTATGTTCTAAAAATGGAAGTGTATATACTATATATAATATAATTTTCATAAAGTAACTTTACTTGAGTAGATTTTCGGCAAACTACTTATTTACTCTTGAGTCATAATATTTCTCAGTATTTCTACTTGTACTCAAGTGAATTATTTCTTCAGTAGCAGTACTTTTACTTAAGAAAAAAAATCTGTACTCTTTCCACCACTGCTACGTGTGCACCACCACGTCTCCTAAGCTCTCTGTCTCTTTGAGACTTGTTGTTCCAGCCTCCTCCATCTTCCTGTGCTCCTGGTCAGAGTACTCATGTTCAAATAAATATGGCTGTGCAAAAACTTGTTTCTCCTCTTCTCCTCTTAAATCAAAATCTTCTGACATCTTTCTTTAAAATTGCTTCAATTTGTTTACAGCATTTGGTCTGTACAGCGTTCCTCCTACTCAGTTGTAAACAGCGCTGCTCTTCCGGGTGTGCCGCGCATGTGTCACTTCTCGTGTGAACACGCCAACGCCAATACGTCACAGAAGACCACGTGACATCAGCCCTCTCATGAACGTGCATACTGCTGCTTAACGGAAGCTATTATTTATAATTAAAAAGTACTTAAATATTGATCTTTTTCTTACCAAAAGTGATCATTTCATTTTTAAGACAATTTAACCACTGGAGTCATATGGATGACGTTAATGCTGATTGTCTGTGCTTTTTGGAGCATAAAAAGTTGTATTACCATCCACATCCATTATAAGGACCTACTGAGCTGAGATATTGTTCTATTTTTCTTAAAATATGTTCTGCTGAAGAAAGGAAGTCATATACATCTGGGATGGCACGAGGGTGATGGCGAGTTCACACAACCTCCGTGAGCAGGGCATGAGCGACGCGTTTTTGTTTCAGTGATGCGGCAGTGAGCGGATAGTTTGGGCATTGAGCCTATTTTTGCTGCGCGGCTCACACTGAGCTCAGCAGCTCTGGGTGCAGTACAACACTAAAATAATCAGGAGATTATAGAAAAGACACAAAAGCAAATCAAAATTGTTCAAACCAAACACTACAATTTATATGTCTGCATGCAAGTAAACTCAATAAAATAACTTAGTAAAGGAAAGAATTAATAAACTGCCAGATCTTTTGCCATTCTGTGAATATAGGTGTACAGTTTAGACACAGCCTTAACCAATCACAACCAAGTGTGCTGATAAAGATGAAGTGCACGGGACTGCCCGCTGTTGTCCTTGAAGCAGCAATAACCTCAGCTTATAATGACCTTATAAAATATTTTTTTTTGGTGTAGGACCCCATTGATAACTTTATTTTCTGCGCAGAGGTGCTGCTGTTTCTCGCGGAAGAGAGGCGGCCAATGTGAACTTCCAATGTGACCACCACACTTGTGCCACGCTCACGCCATGCTCACAGAGGATGTTTGAACACGGCGTAAGTAAATTATGAGAGAATTTTCATTTTTGGGTGAACTATCCCTTTAATCTTGCCCGCTACCTGTACATAAATTCCATAAACATTTAGAATTTAGATAGCTCCGATGGTAGGTGGAGTCTGGGGGGAGGAGTTGTGGGGCAAAGGTAAATGAGGCCGTTAGGTGGGCCAGGCTCGTAATTGGGTTCGCCAGGCTTGTGATTGGGTCGGCCACTTTTTGTATTATCTAAATGCTTCACTTGTCTGTTGTCGCAATATTATGTAATGTATTTGAATGATCTGGTTTATAATATTTATTAGGCCTAAATACTGTATTATATGTATAATTATTTTAATTATTCAGGGGCCTTTCTAAGTAAAATATTATGTGATTAATTGCAATTATGTAACTGCGGAATGCAATCATGTAATTAATTTGATTAAAGATTTTAATCGATTGACAACCCTAATAAACATCTGCAGAAAGAAGTGAGTTCTGCACACACAGATTCCGTCTGGGCCTGTATGACTGTTCTCAAGCAAGTTTCCCGAATACTCTCTGTCTTCCATTGTTTGGAAACAGAAAGTCACAGCCCAAACACATGCCTAGGCCAATGTTGCTTTTTCAGGCTGGTAGGTTAGACAAATAGAGCTTTTTTGAAAGCACCCAACATGATCACATGGCAACTCAGTGTTACTACTGAATGTTCTTTTACCCTGACATCAGCCCCGTTTTGATGAGTTACATGTGCCTTTTCTAACAAGTGAAATTCAAATGTGTTTCAGGGCTGTCAAATTAAAATTCGAAATCTGAATATGCGTCGAATTTAAGAAAGAAAAAAAAAGTGCACATTAGAATGCTAAAACTTTGCATTCGAATTTTGGATGTGTGCCAAGCACTGACGATGACTTCAGATCGATCGCATTCTTGTGCTATAAAAGGCTTGACACAGCGCAACAAATACAGTTTAACAGAAAGCAGGTATCACAAGATGCTTTTTAAAGTTCTTTTTAATTTGACACAGCATCTAAAAAAACAGCTCTCCTGCACGAGATGCTGAATTAACAAATACAAAGGGAAACAAAGACATTCGTCTAGCACGCGTTTACATAGAAATACAAATGGTAAACTGGATGATTGCAAAAGCATGGGGTGTGAACAGCCCTTACAGTAGGTGGAGGTTTTTGGCCGTTGCGTCTTGCTCTCTTATAAGGGTTTCTCAGATTAAGCAATGAGTTTTTTTAAACGCTTTTTTCAGGGAAGGATTTCAACCTTGCATTCGGTTCCATTCTGTTGTGTTCTGTCTGTTTGAACAGCCCCTGGCCTGAGCTCATAATCTGAGCCGCTTCACCACCGAAATATTGGGAATATTGTTACCCTACATACAACTGTTACAATGTGGTTTTTGCTGTTATTATGAAGCTTGAGTCTGGGGTAGTATACTGTGGCATCTGTGCAAGTGTAACACCATGTGAACCCCCCCCCCCCCCCCCCCATTTTACTTTTGACTTAACATTTGAGAATATGGACTAACTAAAACTTTTTATTTATTTATTTTATGCACATTAGTTGAAAATGGAATGCTCTTTTTTTAACAGCCAGGAATTTTCTTTGCAATAATATAGCACTGTGCTGTATGGTTTATGTATTCAATGTGCCCTCTTGTGGACTAAGGAAACAATGTAAATTTTAAAATCAGCTGACTTTAACATTTTTATTTAATTCGAATTGTGAAAATATTTAAGTTAAACATTTTAATGTATTTTCTCTACCCAGTTGACAGCCCTAATGTGTTTACCTTTTCCTGTGGCATTACTGATAGCATGTTGCAGTCTCAGAGACACAGGTTCTGGTCCCATGAAAACCAGGAAGTAATTGCGTCCACATAATCAGTGATGAGTGCAATTCAGAGGTTGCATTTTCCTTCGTAAAATAACATTATATATATATATATATATATATTTTTTTTTACTTTTGGCAGATCAAATGAGTAAAGAAGAGAAAAAAATCATGACTGATATTACTTCTGGTTCATTAGTAACATAGAAATGGGAGGTCAAGTCAAGCGCATTGCATACATGGATTCATTATTCTATGCAGTGTTGTAATCATCCATGTATCCCGTGCATACAAAAAATATGCATACTGTACACAGTGTACTGCAGAAGAAGTAAGTGTAGTATGGTAGTTTGCCAATTGTAACCCTTGTCACTAATCTGAAGAACTTTCAGCAACTTAAATAAGATTCACCCATGCTTACAAAATACTCAAGCACAGGTCCCTAGTGGAGGCTACATGAATAACATTCACTCTCTCTCCATTACCCTCATCTATTTTCTTCCCTCTGCAAAGTGAGAACTTATGGTTTCTGGCCAGCAAGATGACAGCAGTACAAACACTGGATAGATAAGGCTGTGACCCAAAGGGCCGGTCAGAGGATGAGATGAATACATTACTCAAGACAGTGGCTGGGGACTTGGGTCAGTGTGGTTCAAGGTCCAGGGCGCCTTTAACTAAATCTGCTGCATCTATAACAAGGAGGGCCGTGGGAGCAGAGGGTGCCAAGCATGTAGAGAAGGAGAGAGACTGAGAGACATGGAGAAGGAGGGGGTTTGTCCTCCAGAGCCCCCTATGGCAACTCTTCGCACTAGAGCAAGGTCTGCAAAATTGGTTGGCGTCCCAAAAGCAAGACCTCTTTACTACAAGGCCCCACTCTATCAAGTGAATGCGGTGAGATGATGTGTATGTGTGTGTGTGAGAGAGAGCCAAAAGCATCATTTATCCAGCAGGGCAGACAAAAACAAGTTGCTGCCAGTATTGATGGGCACTCCTCAGGGCCCTCTGCGGATTGGGGCCACCGGGTCAGCGGTCGCCAGCAATCTGGAGGTGAATGGAAACTGGGGGCTGTTAGATGTATGACCAGCCACCACAGAGCAAAGCCCAGGTGTGTGCGTATGTGTGTTCATCTAAGAACAAGTGCCTCTCTTCTAATCCTGCCCTCTGTAGGTAATTGAATTAAGTTCTTGTTTATTGCAAGGATTTTGACCTAATTTTGACCCTCATAACTTCATTGTACTGCCTTTCCAGTGTAGTGTGATAGCAAGCCAGTTGAAATCAGCCAATTTAAAACAATAGGACTGGCCTGAGAAGCATGCATTTGAAGAAGTGCACCTCTCTCATGCACTCTTAGTGCCTCTGAATGGGTGGCAATTGCTTTAAAACAACACATTTCTAGGGATGCATGATATATCCGCAGCCTATGTATTATTGGCGGATAACCAAGACAATCGAAATATAATTATCGCATATTTTTGCTGATAATTTTGTTGATAATTTGTTACGGTTTATTTTTATTTGCGGCTGAGAATCTCTGACTGCCTGCGGGGTCTTTCCTTCAGGCAGGAACTTGGGCAGCTTCAAGTGCACACACAACATGTCTGTGTGAGTGAGAGCCAAGCACATGTCGCTCAGTGAGGATTATTACAACATCTCTGCACCTTGCTACTTTGTTTTGGGGCTTGTTTTAGTCATTTGCTGTAAGTAACGACATGCCATTTCCCATTGTGTTTGTTTCATGAGGCAATAAACAAAACGTGACAAAAACATATTTCAACATTACTTGGGGGCAATCATTTTCGCTTATTACTTCATGAAACATAAACAGACTGTGGGAAATAGCACATCATTACTTACAGGACAGAATTGCGATTAACAACACAAACAACCACTGTACTAGCAGTCTGGCTGCTTGTATAAATATTACACCATGTATACAGAGATTAGGGTTAGTATTGTATGTTTTGTTGTTTATAGTTCGTTACACGCAGTTTATAGCCTCATTTTGGTTTAATACATTATTACAGCTGTTTGAAGTTAATTATTCTCTCTCTGTTAGCCATTACCATTAACACTCCTATAAATGGGCAACATACAATTTATGCAAGTGTATTGTTATTTATTTCTCATTCAAATTAGCAAACATCTGTTATATAGGCACATTTCTGGCTCATGTTACATCCACCAAACCTTAAATAGCAGCAAGTCCAAATTCCAAACTTTTAAATGACAAATTTTTTCAAATGAGAAGATTTTAATTAATTAGATAACAGTTCCAGGCTAAAGGATTAAAAATTAAAACTTTAAAAAAAATATTGGTTATCGGTATCGGCCACAATGAGCTGTGAACAGAAATTCAATATCGGCGCACCCCTTTGCATTTCATAAGAAATGTGGCAATGATGAGATTAATAAATGTATAAATGATCTATATACAAACGGTTAATAATTGAAATTGTGATGTACGTGATTGAGAGTGTATGAAATGTAAAAGCTCTGATGTTGAGCACAGAGTGCTTTGTAGCTCAGAGATTCATGTGCAGTTATTTGCACATGAATTGGATGTAACACATTTATTTTAGCTTTCATAATTGGATATTTTAGAGCTTAATTATTATCGCTATGCAATTTCACTTTTTGAGTAGTAGTTAGTGATGGGAAGTCCGATTCATTTCCACAAACCGGTTCTTTCAGACAGTTGAAATGAACAGGTTCAAAACCCGATATGCCAGTTCTTTTACATCATCATGTAATGACATCTCTAGCATGTAATTCTAATATCCCAGAGTCATGATTTTCACGCTCAAACATTTAAATAAAGCCACATGTTAAAACACATGCCTGATTATTACCTTTTATTCAATTAAGGTATAATAATAATTGCATTTATTGTCATCAGTGTTTCATTTTGTGATCCTGCATGTCAAAATAACTGATATTGATTACATCAAGTTTTCTACATTAAAGTTTTGCACCTAAAGCACCCAAAACAGACATTGTGCACAAATGTGGATATGTTCTACGTGTCTTAAATGTTATTTAGAGCTACACTATGTAACTTTTGGCCCTCTAGCAGTTAAAAAAATAAAACTGCATGCGTCTTGCGGAAGAACATGGTTTTGGTAATGACACAAGTTGTGCTTCGGCTCTGCTCCTCTGCACAGATGAATGTGGTTCGAGGCACCAGTGTACACATGGATACAGGACATCTTATCAGAGCGAATGGACAAATAAATAACGAAAGAAAGGAAAAGACAGATATTCGAAAACGCATCTGAGCAGAGTGCCATATCTTATGCTGTTGTTTTGACTTATTGGAAACACTGATGTTTTGAAATAAATGACGTTACAAAATATAGGCAACGTTCGTTAACATAAGACATAACGATTGTTAGTCTGATAAGGTCAAATTTTGTAAAGTTTTTATAACTTACAGGATATTCTGGCCAAATAGACCATGGTAGTAACTAATTTATAGATTGTCATAGTTGCCAACCACGGGTCAACATAATTTCAAGACTAAAAGATCCTTGGCAAGCCTAGGACTAAAGGATTTATTTATGTAAATGATTACCGTTATAAAGAAAAATGCACACGTGTGCTAGCAAGTGAAAAGTTCTGCACCGATTACAGTATAATTATTGTATTTCACTACACACACACACACACACACACAGATGTGTGTGTGATTACACAGTTATACATAAACCATATCAATAAAATATCTTACCTGTTGAGTAAGAAAAAAGCCATCTCTGGGTCGCTTTTAAATCCTTTCAGATATCTGAGTTGTCGCCACCTCAGAAAAGCCAAGCCGATGTTGATTCGGGTTTTATTTCGGATTCTGTCGCTTTCACTTTTTGCTTGTAGACTCTGCTCTGTTCGGGGTTTCTTTGTTTTTACAACCGGTGATTTCCCGGGGGTTTGCCGTTTTGAATGATCCATGGTAAATTTTTCTTGTTCGTTGTGACAACAAACTTTCAGCTTCACGCTACTCCCACACCATACACGTGCTACAGTAGCCGAAGCTTATTTTCTCTATGTACGGATAGAACACACACGGGCGAGTGACGTATGTATGCAATTTCCCGCAAAATCCATCCCGACAGCTCTAAAATATAAATCAGGATTATAGGTTTATCAAAGTATATTTGGGTAAAGTAAAGACATGGTTTGAAAGATGGATTTTTGTTGCAGTCTCTCATTTATAACATTTTGTCATTTATATATATATATATATATAAAAAAAAAAGGTACATAGTGTAGCTTTAATAAAACTAGACATGAGAGTATTTCCGGTACTTACAGTTTGCCCCAGGCTCGTTCATGTTCTCGGTACATGCATGCTCATAGGATTAGCAGCTCACTCATCAGACCGCTCGGTAATCCTCTGCAAACTTCGACAATTCATGGACCAGCTCTTTCTGAGTCAGACATGACTGAAGAGCTGACTTTCAATTCTGCCTGTAGGTTTGATTCCTTCCTTTCGAATGGGTTCTTTGGTTTAATAACTAATATGTTGTTAATAATTTGTATTTGCAACATAATCAAGTAAAAATGCCTATTTAATTCTCGAGACCTTCATTTACAAATATTTTTAAAATGATTCAAAAATAACACAGAAACAAACTTCTGTTTGTTTTATAAATGTTTTATTGGGATACTATTAATGTCTCAACGCATTGCAAGTCCTCAGTAATCCTCGATAAACTTCGACAGTTCATGGTACCGGCTCATTTGGTTCTTTTTAAGTCGGACAAGACCGAAGAGCTGACTTTCAATTCTGCCTTTAGGTTTGATTCCTTCATTTCGAACAGGTTCTTTGGTTCAATAACTGGTCTAGTAACTTGTAAGAGCCGCCTGCCTGTATCAGTAACATCATCAAGTAAAAATGCCTACTTAAGTCTCAAGACCTTCATTTGCAAATATTTGTAAATAATTCAAAAATAGCACAGAAACAAACATCTGTAGGTTTCTAAATGTTTTATTCAGCTACTGCCATTAACATCTCAACACACAGCAAGTCCTCTGTAATCCTTGACAAACTTCGACAGTCAGTGGGACCGGCACATTCGGCTCTTTTTGAGTAGAACAGTTCGACGTGCTTCGTAGCCAGTACATTTACTTCAGCTGTGCATCTTGCGTCATCAACCCAGAACTAAAGTTTGATTCAGTTCAATGTTGTGAACCGGCACGACTGGTTACCTGCTGAGAATCGGCTAAAAAGAATGATTCGTTCAAGAATCGGACATCTCTTGTAGTAGTTTGAACAGCTTTAACTCCAACACTACAGGTGGCAAAAGGGGGATGAGGGCTTTTAATGCTCTTAAAAGCATGAAATGGACTGCAGCCTATCTGCTGCCTAGAACGACACAGCTAAGGATAGTCACTAGTAAAGAACTTGGGACGTGCCATTAGCCAATCAGTACTCTCAACATGTCATTTTCTTGCGGCTCCAGAGTGAATAATCATATGGCGTTCATGGCTTAGGTAACCGCCGCAAAATAAATAAATATCTGAAACTGAGTGCCCATGATCAAAGATGACAGCATTCAAACCACATACTTCAGGGGGTCACCTGCCAGCCGAGCAACTGCCATTGAGATTAATGGGACTGCTAATGGATAGCTTCCTCCAGGTATACCTTCTTGCCACATTACAGTTTGTGGTGTGTAAGAAAATGCTTAAAATGACAGAGGAAAACGTCATGGTTACTGGTGTAACCTCCGTTCCCTGATGGAGGGAACGAGATGTTGGTGTCGATGTAGTGACACTAGGGGTCACTCTTGGGAGCCCGAGACACCTCTGGTCTTTGATAAAAGGCCAATGAAAATTGGCGAGTGGTATTTGCATGCCACTCCCCCGAACATACGGGTATAAAAGGAGCTGGTATGCAACCACTCATTCAGGTTTTACTCTGAGGAGCCGATATAAGGTCCGGCCATTTCAGCGGGTAGTTCAGCGTTCTGGCAGGAGGGACCAATGTCTCATTCCCTCCATCAGGGAACAGAGGTTACACCAGTAACCATGACGTTCCCTATCTGTCACTCACTCGACGTTGGTGTCGATGTAGTGACACTAGGGGTCCCTATACAAAACGCCACAAGGCTGAACGGTGTTACGTGAACTGGCGGTGTGCGGTGGGCAGGTTTGCTGTGTGCCTCATAGCCAGCACACCAGGTCGACACGTAACCTCCCCCAACACAGTTATGAGTGTCGAACGGCCCTTTTTGGGGACAAGTCGACTACCCAAAGATAGAGACAGGCTTAACCCAGTCGTGGCCTCTTTCCCCTTCTCTTTTTCCACTCCCTTAAAAAGAAGGGGGATTATCCGACTGGGCCACCAGGTCTAGTCGGGGGGTGTTCCTCCCAAGGGGAGGACACCGCGGAGACCACACCTCGCCCCAAGAGAGGGGGGGATATTTAAGTGGAAGAATACATCACATGGTCTTTCCAACCATGTGGAGGGCCTTCAAGGTAGATCCTGCCCAATGGGGGAGGAGTTACTACAACATGGAGACTGGGGCAGAGGGGCTCTGCCCAAGGAAGACGCAGTTTGCCAGCAGGGAAATGAATTAGCGGAAGATATAGATCGCATGGGGTTAGCCTTACAGGGAACCGCCACACGCGGAGCACCTACCCCAGAACCGGGCTCTTAGTTAGCACGTGTACTGGGCCGGCAGCGAGTCTCTCCAAAAACTCGACTGCCACAGGGCTCGGAGGAAGTCAACCAGGGAACAACTTTTGTGAACACTACTGGGAATTAACAGCGCATGTCTTCAGCTCAAAAGGAGGTGGAAGGCGCTATTTGCAAGTGATACACCCAGCCGGCTATCCCGGGCTTATCCGCTTGTGTTGCGTGCCACTACCTGGGATGAAACCGGTTCCACCCGGAGGTTGTAGAACCTTGCAAAGGTGTTGGTTGTTGCCCAGCCCGCTGCTCTGCAAATGTCTGTTAGAGAGGCACCTCTGGCCAGGGCCCAAGAAGCCGCTACACCACGGGTAGAATGGGCTCGTAGCCCTACCGGGGGCGGCATGTTTTGGGCGAGATATGCCATAGTTATGGCGTCAATGAGCCAGTGGGCGATCCTCTGCTTGGAGACAGCGCTTCCTTTCCGCTGTGCACCAAAGCAGACAAAGAGCTGCTCAGAGACCCTAAAGGTCTGCGTGCGATCCAAATAGATGCGTAAAGCACGCACCGGACACAGCAACGACAGGGCTGGGTCTGCCTCCTCCTGGGGCAGCGCTTGCAGGTTCACCACCTGGTCCCTAAAAGGAGTGCTGGGAACCTTGGACACATAGCCCGGTCGGGTCTCAGGATCACGTGAGAATAGCCCGGACCGAACTCCAGGCACGTTTCACTGACAGAGAACGCTTGCAGGTCACCTACCCTCTTGATGGAAGTGAGCGCAGTCAGGAGGGCAGTCTTCAAGGAGAGTGCCTTAAGCTCGGCTGACTGCAAAGCTCAAAGGGGGTTCTCTGTAGACACTGAAAAACTACAGAGGTCCGATGAGGGAACGAGGCACGGCCTGGAGGGATTCAGCCTCCTGGCGCCTCTTAGGAACCTGATGATCAGATCATGCTTCCCTAAGGACTTACCGTCAACTGCGTCGTGGTGTGCTGCTATGGCAGCAACGTACACCTTCAAGGTGGAAGGGGACAGCCTCCCTTCCAACCTCTCTTGCAGGAAGGAAAGCACTGATCTGACTGCGCATTTCTGGGGGTCTTCCCGATGGGAAGAACACCACTTAGCGAACAGACACCACTTAAAGGCATACAGGCGCCTCGTAGAGGGAGCCCTAGCCTGAGTGAACGTGTCTACCATCGCAGATGGGAGACAGCTTAGGTCTTCCGCGTCCCGTCCAGGGGCCAGACATGGAGATTCCAGAGGTCTGGGCGCGGGTGCCGGATGGTGCCCCTTCCCTGAGAAAGAAGCTCCTTCCTCAGGGGAATTTGCCCAGGGGGAGCTGTCGCGAGGAGCGTGAGGTCCGAGCACCACGTCTGGGCGGGCCAGTAGGGTGCTTACCAGGACGACCTTCTCCTCATCCTCCCTGACCTTGCACAGGGTCTGTGCAAGCAGGTTCACTGGGGGAAAAGGCATATTTGCGAATGCCAGGGGACCAGCTGTGTGCCAGCGCGTCTATGCCGAGGAAGGCCTCGGTCAGGGCGTACCAGAGCGGGCAGTGGGGAGGATTCTTGGGAGGCGAACAGGTGCACCTGTGCCTGTCGAATCGACTCCAAATCAGCTGGACCACCTGAAGGTGGAGTCTCCACTCTCCCTTGAGGGTAACCTGTTGTGACGGCGCGTCCGCCGTAGTGTTGAGGTTGCCCGGGATGTGAGTGGCTCGCAGCGACTTGAGGTGCTGCTGACTCCGTTGGAGGAGACGGCGGGCGAGTTGTGACATACAGCGGGAGCGCAGACCACCTTGGCGGTTGACATATGCTACCGCTGCCGTGCTGTCCATCCGAACTAGCACGTGCTTGCCCTGGATCAACGGCCGGAACCTCCGCAGGGTGAACAGAATTGCCAGTAACTCGAGGCAGTTGATGTGCCAACGCAGCCGCGGACCCGTCCAGAGGCCGGCGGCTGCGTGCCCATTGCAAACAGCGCTCAGCCCATTTTGGAGGCGTCTGTCGTGACCACGACGCACCTGGAGACCAGTTCTAGGGGAACACCTGCTCGTAGAAATGAGAGGTCGGTCCAAGGTCTGAAAAGACGGTGACAGACCGACGTAAGGGCCACGCGGTGAGTCCCGTGGTGCCATGCCCGTCTCGGGACTCGAGTCTGGAGCCAGTGCTGAAGCGGCCTCATATGCATCAACCCGAGCGGGGTGGCCACTGCCGAGGATGCCATATGCCCCAGGAGCCTCTGAAAAAGTTTCAGTGGAAGCGCTGTTTTCTGTTTGAACGCCTTCAAACAGGCCAGCACCGACTGGGCGCGATTGTTTGTAAGGCGCGCTGTCAAGGAGACTGAGTCCAACTCCAAACCGAGAAAAGAGATGCTCTGAACTGGGAGGAGCTTGCTCTTTTCCCAGTTGACCCGAAGCCCTAGTCGGCTGAGGTGTGAGAGCACCAGGTCCCTGTGTGCGCATAACACGTCTCAAGAGTGAGCTAAGATTAGCCAGTCATCGAGATAGTTGAAAATGCGAATGCCCACCTCCCTTAACGGGGCAAGGGCAGCCTCTGCGATCTTCGTAAAGACGCGAGGAGACAGGGACAGGCCGAAAGGGAGGAGTTTGAACTGATACGCCTGACCCTCGAACGCAAACCGCAGGAAGGGTCTGTGTCGAGGAAGGATCGAGACGTGAAAGTACGCATCCTTCGGGTCTACCGCCGCGAACCAATCTTGATGCCGGACGCTCGCTATAATGCTTCTTTGCGTCAGCATCTTGAACAGAAGTGTAAAGCCCGGTTCAGTACTCACCAGTCCAAGATTGGCCGCAACCCACCGCCTTTTTTCGGTACGATGAAGTAGAGGCTGTAAAACCCTTTCTTCTTCTCGGCAGGAGGGACAGGTTCTATCGCATCCTTCCGTAGGAGGGTAGCGATCTCTGCGCAAGGTAGCAGCGTTTTCGTCTTTCACCAAGGTGAAGTGGACACCGCTG
Source organism: Myxocyprinus asiaticus (assembly GCF_019703515.2). NCBI lineage: Eukaryota > Metazoa > Chordata > Actinopteri > Cypriniformes > Catostomidae > Myxocyprinus > Myxocyprinus asiaticus. Next base: position 17,240,994 of record NC_059345.1, on the reverse strand, counting down.
AACCTGGGCGGATGTCTGGCGAAGTGAATCGCGCAGCCGAGTCGGACGGTCCAGACCAGCCCTCGTGACGGATTGGAAGGCGCAAGCCATGCGTCCAAGTTCCGCGCAAGGGGGATCAAAGGGACAACATCATTGGATGTACCGGCAGGTGGGGCCTCGCGGTGGGGTGGAGCTCGAGGTGCCACACCACGTCGTGGCCGTGCTGAGTCTAAGGACATCGAAGCACTTACCTGGCTCCTTGTGACCACCCCCGGAAATGCCTGGGACGGGGGAGGAAGAGGCCTGTCCTCGTGACCCGTGGAGACTGTCACATCGGGGGCGGAATTGTGCCACAGCTGGGTGCTCGGGGCGAGAGACCGCCGCTGGAGCGCCAACCTGCCAAATGGAGTGGTGGATGGTGGTCGTGATGCCAGCCGTACACACCGGATATGTGACCCAGGGAACAAGGAAACCACTCTTGCTGAGCTCTTGAGTACTGCAGCCACTTGGGCATGCAGCGCAATTAAATGCAAAAGGTAACAAAAAGATGAAGATCTGCTTACCAGCTCCAGAGCAGCGGGATTTGTTGTCCCTGGATCGCCCGTCTCAAGGGCACTTTGAAGCCTTTCACGGGTTCTGGGCGGCCGTGAGATGGGTGGCGTCTGCTTCCTGCGGTGGAGCCAGTGCAGTCACCGCAGGGGGACGCCCTCGGCGATGAGTAGACGGGGTGCGGGATCTTGAGCCGTGCCGGGGCAGGATATGCCAGCTAGCATCCATCTACTGCTCTACCATCGAGAACTGCTGGGCAAAGTCCTCGACGGTGTCGCCGAATAGGCCCACCTGGGAAATGGGGGCAGCAAGGAATCGTGTCTTGTCGGCCTCACCCATCTCGACCAGGTTGAGCTTAAGGTGGTGCTCCTGGACCACTAGTGTGGCCATTGTCTGCCCGAGAGACCGCAGCATGACCTCCGTCGCTCGGAGAGCGAGGTTGGTCGCCGAGCGCAGTTCCTGCATCAATCCCGGGGCGGAACTACCCTTGTGCAGTTCCTTTAGCGCCTTGGCGGACTTGCAGGAGAGCCATGGCGTGCAGGGTGGAGGCGGCTTGTCCAGCGGCACCATAGGCCTTGGCCGTCAGAGATGATGTAAACCTACAGGCCTTGGACGGGGCTTTGGGCACCCACGCCAGGTGGTGGCGCTCTGCGGGCATAGGTGCACCACGAGCGCCTTTATCCACCGGGGGATTGCCGAATAACCCTTGGCCGCCCCACCATCGAGGGTAGTGAGGGCGGGGAAACTGAAAAGATTGGGACCGGGCAGTAAAAAGCGCCTCCCGCGACCTTGTCAGCTCTTCATGCACTTCCGGGAAGAAAGGAACGGGGGCGGGGCATGGCTTTGAGCGACTCCGCGAGCCCAGGAACCAATCACCGAGCCGCGAGGGTTCAGGGAAGAGGGGTGAAATCCACTCTAACCGATGCTCGCGGCTGCCCAGGAAAGCATGTTGTCATCTCCGCGTCAGCCTGTGACTGGGCGATCGACCTCGAAGGGAGGAGCCCAGCTGAGGCTTCTGACTGGACAAGCCCGCTCTCCGATGCTGCGCTCGAGAGCTCATCACTTTCGCGGGCTCCGAATAAGAGGTCGAACTCGCCGTGAGACGAGCCGGCGGACTCACCCGGAAGCCTGATCGGGGCAGACGAGCGTGCTGGGGAATGGGAGGTCTGCGGGGGGATACCCAGCGGAGGCGGTCCCATTGGGGTCCCCAAATCGCTCCCAGTGCTAGCCCCGCTGGCCTCAAACCCGTGGGTAAAAGGACCGAGGCGGGAGCCTCTGGGGTGGCTCACTTTCTTACGAAGGCAAGCCGCGACCGCAACGTTGCCATAGACATATTCTTGCAATGAGAACATGACCATCCACGAACGCTGTCTCCGCGTGAGCAGTGCCCAGACACGAAAGACAGTGATCGTGACCGTTAGAAGGCGAGAGATAATGAGCACAACCAGGAATAACACACAATCGGAAAAGCATCTTTAAAAAGACGCGTCTTTAAAAAGACGTTCCGTGTGTGCGCTCTTTAGAGAAATATATACTCTTTTAGAGGGGAAAAATGCTCTTTCAGAAAATATACTCTCTAGTTTTTCTGCCGAAGTGCCCAGGGGCGTTCTCTGCAGTGCACCAGTGCAGAGGAGGGAGAAACCGCTGAAATGCGCCGTCAGATCCAGCAGAGGTGAATGAACAGTTGTATTCAGCTCAATGAGCATGACCGTTCGGCTCCGAAGAGAAAATCTGAATGAGTGGTTGCATACCAGCTCCTTTTATACCCGTATGTTCGGGGGAGTGGCATGCAAATACCACTCGCCAATTTTTATTGGCCTTTTATCAAAGACCAGAGGTGTCTCGGGCTCCCAAGATTGACCCCTAGTGTCACTACATCGACACCAACGTCGAGTGAGTGACAGATAGGGAACACAAGGGTTTACAAAAGTGACCCTCCGTCATGTAACCAAAAGTTGAGAAAATGTTAACTTCTGCTGCAATGCAGTCTGATGGAAACATGCACACACTGACATACATTGACCAATGAGAATTTCAGACAGATGGGTCAAGTTCAAATCAAATTTGCTGAATTCCAGCTTATTTTCAACCTGACTCTGATCTTCTCAAACCTTCAAAACACATTTTATGCATTCCTATCTGTAAAACACTCTGTTGGAGCTTTCTCTGTGTGTATGCACACTAATACTTGGGGTTGGGGGTTTTGAAGTGATTCTTTGGCTTAGCAAGCAGCACTAAAGAAAGGAAAGGATAGGGCACTAGAGATGAGGATAGTAAGATGGCAGAAGAGGAGGAAATGCTACTGATGGGAATGAGCCTGTGCCCTTCCATTCACTCCAGTATCATTGTACCACATCATCCAATTTTCCGAGTGCTGGAGAAAGGAATGGGCCTGCATTTACATAATGCTGTGTCCTCACTATTTTAATTCACTTCAGTCGCAACTATGTGTGTGTGCTGGTGCTATAGCTGTTTGTGTGAGTGTGTGTGATTGCTGGATTTTTCTATTCTAATGCCAGATGAACTCTCAGTTAATATAAGCATATTGCTCTTCAGCTGAAGTAATGCTTGATACCAACACACAAATTAGGCCTAATCTGGGTCTAGTCTTTAGATAAAATGGAGACTAATAGGTTTTCTCTACTGAAAAAGTAAACATGAGCTTGTTTACATGGATACCTGAAAGCCATTTATTGCAAGAAAGCTGCTGAAGAAAGCACCGTTTATGTGCACTGTATTATTGGCTTTCTCTTTACAGCCATATACACTCACTTAGCACTTTATTAGGAACACTATGGTCCTAATAAAGTGTTCGATGTGGTCTTCTGCTGTTGTAGCCCATCCGCCACAAGGTTCAACGTGTTGTGCATTCTGAGATGCTATTCTGCTCACTACAATTGTACAGAGTGGTTATCTGAGTTACTGTAGCCTTTTTGTTAGCTTGAAACAGTCTGGCCATTCTCCGTTGAACTCTCTTATCAACAAGGCATTTCAGTCTGCAGAACTGCCGCTCACTGGATGAGTTTTGTTTCTGGCATCATTCTGAGTAAACTCTAGAGACTGTTGTGCGTAACAATCACAGGAGATCAGCAGTTACAGAAATACTTAAACCAGCCCATCTGGCACCAACAGTCATGCCACGGTTGAAATCACAGAGATCACATTTTTCCCTCATTCTGATGGATGATGTGAACATTAACTGAAGCTCCTAACCCGTATTTGCGTGATTTTATGCATTGCACAGCTGCCACACGATTGGCTGATTAGATAATCACATGAATATGTAGGTGTACAAGTGTTCCTAATAAAGTAGTTCAGTGAGTGTACGTGCAGCTCAATCAGCAAGCAGCTTTCTCCACTGCAAAATAATTTCCCCTTGACACTTGTGTAAATAACAAACATAGCATCTGAGAACAACTTTGCTATTTTTATCCTCTGTTGCTTGCTTTATTTCCAGATATTCCAGAGTTGTTGCTGTGTTTGTTTCCTTAACTTTCCATGTCGACCTGCAGCGGAATTGTGTTGCAATAGTGGGGTTTCCCTCTTACGTCAAACTTCGGGATTCCCCTGATTGACCGCATATGTGCAGAGATGAGGAACAGTAGTCAATATTTTAAATTGGCGTGTATAAATTGGTATTGTTCATACATAGTGTGTGTGTGACTTTCCTTTTTCCTGCTGTTCTCCCAGAAATGTTTAATTATTTCCCTTTTGTTGGCTTGTTGATTTGATGTAGGGCTACATCCTATGATTGTAGTTACCCTGTTGGTTTCACACACATGTGCAGTCTCCAAAAACCTATTAGATGTTTACATGGCTGCTTTCTTCAGGAGAAACCTAGGTGTGTGTGACGTGGAGGAGGGCATGGCTGGGCCGTAAGGACACACACCTGGCTCTGAATTGTCCTAATCAGCTGGGAGGGGGATAAAGACAAGCCAGAGGCGCAAGTTTGAGAGAGACACACGCGGCTTCTGTGTGTGTGTGTGTGTCTTTGTGCTATGTTTCAGTTTCTTTATACCATTAAAAGTTTACGTTGACTGCTCAGAGGGCGAGCAAGTTTTTTTTTCTCTCTCTCTCTCTCCCCCTCACTCTTTCCCTCTTCCCTTTCCCTCCCCTCAACTCTCCCAGGGCTCCAGAGAGGCGGGGAAGATCTGTCAGCAGAAGGACGGCCGGAAGGGCAACACCTCCCCTCCAGGAAGGGAGTATGTCATGCCGCTGTGTGTGCGTGTCCATGTGTTTTATATTATGTTTCAGTTTCTTTATACCATTAAAAATGTACGTTGTCTGCTCAGCCGGTTCCCACCTCCTTTTCCTTTAGCAGAGACTTTACCCTTTACAGTGTGTTAAAACCCTTTCTCTTAAACCCTTAAGTAGCGAAAGGTAAAACAACGTTTGCGTTTCCATGACGTTTAAGAATGCCGCTTTCTGAAAAAATCCTGGAATAAACCGTTTTCTTAAGTGCATGTAAACGGGTCCATGTCAAGGTATGTTTTCATTCTGGTTTTCAATTAATAAATAATTAATTTATAATTGCATTAGTGAAAAACCCACATTACATAGCAGGTTTTCAAGTCTATGAATTGTGTGGCAATAAAATAGATATCTTTTGAAATTTTTTGAACCTTCTAGAGACAGCTACAGGATCACTAGAGGGTAAATATAACTTCATTCTTGCCACAACGTCTAAGATACTTTTGTAAAATAAAACTTAAAAATAAGATATTGTATTGACGCTGACTACCACCCCTGCAGTCGCAAGTTCAAATCCAGGGTGTGCTGCGTGACTCCAGCCAGGTCTCCTAAGCAACCAAATTGGCCCGGTTGCTAGGGAGGGTAGAGTCACATGGGGTAACCTCCTCGTGGTCGTGATTAGTGGTTCTCGCTCTCAATGGGGCACGTGGTAAGTTGTGCATGGATCGTGGAGAATAGCATGTGCCTCCACATGCTGCGAGTCTCCTCGGTGTCATGTACAGCGAGCTACGTGATAAGATGCGTGGATTGACTGTCTCAGAAGTGGAGGCAACTGAAACTTGTCCTCCGCCACCTGGATTGAGGTGAGTAACTGTGCCACCATGAGGACCTAGTAAGTAGTGGGAATTGGGCATGCCAAATTGGGGAGAAAAGGGGATAAAATAAATAAATCAGATATTGTCACTTATTGGAGTGGTAATATCTGCTTCACTCTTAGCTGTAACTTTCTAGAGGAGGCAAAACAGAGTATGTCAGCACACTTTATTTTGTGTCATATACAGCATTCCCACTCCTTTTAACCAAAGAATTACCAGGATAACTGGATAAGCATTACTACAAATATTATAGAGACTGCATTAAGAGAGCAATTTCAAGCTGATGAAATATTTTAGATTTGAGCATAATTAGAAAACCTTACTCACTATAGAAATTTCCATGACTTTTCAAGGTTCCATTCATTTCCATGACTTTCTCAGGCCTGGAAATCCAAAAAGCCTAAATTCACCGATATTACCAGGACCCTGCATATCACTTAGATTAAAAAAAAAAAAAGACTTCAGCACCATCTGCTGTCTGTAGAAGTGAAATGTGACAAAAGATAAGGTTATGTTTGAACAAAGCTTTAGGTTTTATGCAATGCTTTTGTAATATGCAATAAGCATGCAATTTATTTCTAATTTTTTTTTTCACTGCAGGAACATTTCCTAGTTCCTAGAACTCTGCTGAGCATTTCTAGAGAAGCAGCATGAATTTGAAATGTCGACCAGAAACAAGAAGTTGTATAAATAATATCTGAACGTCTCATCAAGTTAGACTTTGATGACCATGACATTAAACTATGTAGATTGAAAATAAAGAAAATTAAACAAGACTAAAACAGAAGAAACAATCATAACATGAATTACATTCCTTGTTTATGATGTACAGTTGTGCGCAAAAGTTTGCATACCCTTGGAGAATTGGTGTAACGATGCGCTGGTGCTGGCAGTGACAAAGACAATGATGTAGGAACCCAGATGCAGTTTATTTACAGTAGTGCAATGCAAAAACCCGTAAATCCACATGTGAACAAAACACGAACATGAACTTGACTTGACATAAACTAGACTTGACATGGCATGAACTATCCAACAAAGTTACAATCACAATACCTGACCAAAAAAAACAATGGAAAACATGAGGGCTTAAATACAGGGACATAGGAGAACATAAACCAATGAACAAACAGAACTCTAAACAAGATAATCAAACAATGAACCAATGAAAACAAGAAACATGAACATGGAGGGAAAACAGGACATCACATGACTAGGGAACACATGACATGAAACAGGAACTAGGATACAAAATAAAAGACATGATATACATGAACACACACATTAAACATTACAATTGGTAATATATGTACCATTTTTAAAGAAAACATGAGTGAGCAGGCAAAACACACTTCTTTTATTTTTTATGGGATTCATATTCAGCTGTAGGTTATAACAGAATGGCACAATCATAAAACAAAACATGGCAAAAAAAATAAATAAAAATGAAATGACCCCTGTTCAAAAGTCTGCATACCCTTAGTTCTTAATACTGTGTATTGCCCCCTTTAGCATCAATGACAGTGACAGTCTTTTGTAATAGTTGTCTATGAGGCCCCAAATTATTGCAGGTGGTATAGCTGCCCATTCGTCTTGTCAAAATGCCTCCAGGTCATGCAAAGTCTTTGGTCGTCTTGCATGAACCGCACGTTTGAGATCTCCCCAGAGTGGCTCGATGATATTAAGGTCAGGAGACTGTGATGGCCACTCCAGAACCTTCACCTTTTTCTGCTGTAACCACTGGCGGGTCAACTTGGCCTTGTGCTTAGGGTCATTGTCATGTTGCAAAGTCCAAGAGCGTCCCATGCGCAGCTTTCGTGCAGAAGAATGCAAATTGTCTGCCAGTATTTTCTGATAACATGCTGCATTCATCTTGCCATCAATTTTCACAAGATTCCCCGTGCCTTTAGAGCTCACAGACTCCCAAAACATCAGTGAGCCACCACCATGCTTCACAGTGGGGATGGTATTCTTTTCACTATAGGCCTTGTTGACCCCTCTCCAAACATAGCGGTTATGGTTGTGACCATAAAGCTCTATTTTGGTCTCGTCACTCCAAATTACAGTGTGCCAGAAACTGCGAGGTGTGTCAAGGTGTTGTCAGGCATATTGTAACCGGGCTTTTTTGTGGCATTGGCAGAGTAAAGGCTTCTTTCTGGCAACTCGACCATGCAGCTCATTTTTGTTCAAGTATCGTCGTATTGTGCTCCTTGAAACAACCACACCGTCTTTTTTCAGAGCAGCCTGTATTTCTCCTGAGGTTACCTGTGGGTTTTTCTTTGTATCAGTTGGCAATTGTGGCTGAAATTTTTCTTGGTCTACCTGACCTTGGCTTGGTATCAAGAGATCCCTGAATTGTCCACTTCTTAATACGTAATTGAACAGTAGTGACTGGCATTTTTAAGGCTTTGGATATCTTTTTATATCCTTTTCCATCTTTAGAAAGTTCCATTACCTTGTTACGCAGGTCTTTTGACAGTTCTTTTCCGCTCCACATGGCTCAGTATCTAGCCTGCTCAGTGCATCCACGTGAGAGCTAACAAACTCATTGACTATTTATACACAGACACTAATTGCAATTTAAAAAGCCACAGGTGTGGGAAATTAACCTTTAATTGCCATTTAAACCTGTGTGTGTCACCTTGTGTGTCTGTAACAAGGCCAAACATTCAAGGGTATGTAAACTTTTGATCATGGCCATTTGATTGATTTCTGTTATCATTATGTTTTAAAAAGGAGCCAAACAACTATGTGATAATAAATGGCTTCATATGATCACTATCCTTAAATAAAAGACAGTTTTTTTTGCATGATCAGTCATATTTTCAAAATCAATGCCAAAATTTCACAATTTCTGCCAGGGTATGCAAACTTTTGAGCACAACTGTATATAGTTTGTATATTGTGCCTTGTTTGTACCTTTTAAAGGCTTTCCTAGTTTTCCTTTATCTCAAAGCTACAAGTGATTTATTTTTTATTTTTTATGTGGAATACATTTCAGCGTAAAACCACTGGCCTAATATTGTGTAGGTCCCCCTACATGTACATGGAGACTGCACATGTGTGTGAAACAGACAGGAAACAGACAATCAAATCAAATCAAATCACTTTTATTGTCACACAACCATGTACCAAGTGCAATATTGTGTGAAATTCTTGGGTGCAGTTCCGAGCAACATAGTAGTCATGACAGTAATGAGACATATACTAATTTACAATAAACATCAGATTTACACAACACAATTTAAAATCTAATTTACACATAATTACACATAACACAATATAGAATACATATTATACAATATAAATAGTATATACAGTATATATAAAATATACAGTAGGTTGTATTGTACTGTATTGACATTCAAGCTGTCGGCTGATTGTAAGTTGCCAGTGTGTTGTTAAGAGAGAATATAATTTATGACAGTCCGGTGTGAGATATAAGAGTAATAAAGTGCAGTGCTGATGTATTTTGATCGTGAGAGATCAAGAGTTCAAATGTCTGATTGCTTGGGGGAAGAAGCTTTCATGTAGTCGGCTGGTGCGGGTCCTGATGCTGCAATACCGCCTGCCTGATGGTAGCAGTGAGAACAGCCCATGGCTCAGGTGGCTGGAGTCTCTGATGATCCTCCGAGCTTTTTTCACACACAGCCTGCTATATATGTCCTGGAGGGAGGGAAGCTCACCTCCGATGATGTGTCTGGCAGTTCGCACCACCCTTTGCAGGGCATTGCGGTTGTGGGCGGTGCTATTGCCGTACCAGGCAGAGATGCAGCCAGTCAGGATGCTCTCTACAGTGCTGGTGTAGAACCATGTGAGGATGTGGCGGTTCATTCCAAACTTCCTCAGCCGTCTCAGGAAGAAGAGGCACTGATAAGCCTTCTTCACAATGGCCTCAGTGTGGACTGACCATGTGAGTTCCTCAGTGATGTGGACACCCAGGAACTTGAAGCTGCTCACTCTCTCCACTGGTGCTCCATTGATGGTGATGGGGCTGTGTTCTCTTTCTCTTCTCCTGAAGTCCACCACAAGCTCCATTGTCTTACTGACGTTGAGGGTGAGGTTGTGCTCCTGACACCAGTGTGTCAGAGTGTGCACCTCCTCTCTGTAGGCTGTTTCATCATTGTCAGTGATCAGACCTACCACCGTCGTATCATCAGCAAACTTAATGATGGCATTGGAGCTGTGTGTTGCCACACAGTCATGTGTGTACAGGGAATACAGGTGTGGGCTGAGAACACAGCCCTGCGGGGCTCCAGTGTTGAGGGTCAGTGATGAGGAGATGTTGCTGCCCATTCTAACCACCTGGCATCTGCTTGACAGGAAGTCCAGGATCCAGCTGCACAGTGAGCTGTTTAAGAGAAGAGCCCGGAGTTTCTCATCAAGTTTGGAGGGCACTATGGTATTGAATGCTGAACTGTAGTCTACAAACAACATTCTCACATAAGTGTTCTTTTTTTCCAGGTGGGAGAGAGCAGTGTGTATTGTAGATGCAATGGCATCATCAGTGGAGCGGTTGTTGCGGTAAGCAAACTGCAATTGTTCCAGTGATGGAGGCAGCACAGAGCAGATGTAATCCTGATTAGCCTCTCAAAGCATTTGCTGATGATGGGGGTCAGAGCAACAGGACGCCAGTCATTTAAGCAAGTGATTTTGGATTGCTTTGGAACAGGCACAATGGTGGACGTTTTAAAGCATGTGGGGACTACAGACAAAGAGAGGGAAAGGTTGAAAATGTCCGTAAAAACACCAGCCAGTTGGTTCGCACACACTCTGATGACGTGGCCCGGAATGCCGTCTGGACCCACGGCTTTGCGGATATTCACCCATCGGAAGGATCGGGTTACATCCGCTACAGAGACGGAGAGTGAACTAACCTCTGTAGCTTTGGCTGCGACAGCTCTCTCCGTGAGGGCGATGTTATTTCCGTCGAAATGAGCATAAAAATTATTTAGCTCATCCGGGAGAGAGGCAGCGGTGTTCACGGTGGAGTTTTTATTCCCTTTAAAGTCCGTGATGATGTTAATTCCCTGTCACATGCTTCTAGAGTTGGTGGTGTTAAACTGTCCTTCAATCTTGTTCCTGTACTGACGTTTTGCTGTTCTGATAATTTTTCGGATGGCATAACTGGCTTGTTTACTGTTAACTACAGTAATGTTGTTAAATAATGTTAACAAATGTAACCGATTTTGTAAAAATTGGTATCTGTATCGGCCGATCTTCATGTTAAAAAATCGGAGATCGGTATCGGCCTCAAATTTCCTGATCAGGAGCACCACTAATTGGCACCATACTGAGTAAACTCTAGAGACTCAGCAGTTACAGAAATACTTAACCAGCCCATCTGGCACCAACAATCATGCCACGGTCCAAATCATTGAGATCACATTTTTCCCCCATTCTGATGTTGATGTAAACATTAACTAATGCTCCTGACCTGTTTCTGCATGATTTTATGCACTGCACTGCTGCCACATGATTGGCTGATTAGATGATCGCATGGATGATTGTTGGTGCCAGATGGGCTGGTTTGAGTATTTCTGTAACTGCTGATACTTGGATTTAATCTAAGCGCAAACACGACGTTTAGTGTAGAATTCTGAGTTATTTTAGTGGAGTAGGCTACCTGTATTATTCAGTTTTAGAAGTAGGCAACGTCCTTCTCATATATGTCACACTGTCAGTGCTTGCATGTTGATAGCAGACATGCTGAAGAAGTCTTATCCATGTGAATGCGCTTTAAAGCCGCATGTAGCAAAGTTTAAAAATCTTGTTTTTATTGCTGTAGTTGATTGACAGGTTGAACTTTCAACCTAGAAGTCCTTGGTTTCACCAGACTTGCGCTTTGGGAGTTGAAAAATATCTCTCACATATCCACTATCGTGCATATACAATTATAACAGATGCTATAGCCCCCTAAATGTCACCCTAGAACTGAAACGAATGCAAGTATGACAAATGAAAATAAACCATGACGGAAATTTTACAACTTGATAAAGTTGTATTAAAGATTGTTTTCTAGCGCAACCCATATGGCAAATGATTTGTTTGAAGAGCAGAGAACAGCATGGCATTTTGTAGAATCCTTCCCAGTGATGTGGTCATTAATAATTTGGGAAAAACACAGTTTTAACACAACCATTTTCTCCAAATGTGTAAAGGCTTCATGAACACTCAGTTTTAATTGATTGTGTGAGTTGTAACACCTTCTACTAATTGGTCAACTTCAGGTAGATTGCCAAATCTGCTTTTTCAACTGCACACACCTCATGAATTCAAGCCGACAGTGCCCATTTTTTTTAGACATTTTTAAAAATTATCGGGAGGTTGTGAGCTGCTCGTAAACCGCTTAGCTCTGCTCGTAATTCCTCTCACACGATGTGATGAGGATGATTTCCATGCGATCTCTCCCAACTGGAAAAAATCGGTCGGGAGCTCACACGACAGGCGAAAATCGCACCATGTATGCCCGCCTTTAAGACGAATATCGGCCGATTTAGATCGGTGGCCAATTGATCGGTGCACCTCTAGTGCCAAAAACAAAAAACATCCAGTAAGTGTCAGTTCTGCAAACGGAAATGCATTTTTGATGAGAGAGGTCATCTGTACTTCCTCAAACACAGAGAGAGAAGAGACCGCGATCAAGTAAATTTCCTCAGGTACTGTATAATAGGGTAGACCAAATACAGATGTAACACTGTACTGCACAAATACTGACCAGAATAAACATTCCATTTTTTACACGAGATACTAAACAAAATAAATGACAAATTATAAATGACAAAATAAATGTCAAAAACCCTCATACATTATTCCTATTTTCCACATTTAGTGTGTAAAGACAAGGAGCGCATTCGCACCAACTGTCCCCATGCCAGATACTGTTTTTCTCACTCATTTGTATGTGCTAAAAAGGCATTATGCCTAACTTTAGATTAATATATTGACATTTTATACACTGTGATTGTTTTCAAATATGTCTAATGTACTGTGTAAATTCTAATATATCAGCTGGAAATACTCTCTTGGTTTTCCTAACCCAGATACGAGGCATCCTTTGACATGCACACACATGCACAAACAAAAATACACATTTACAATCATATTTTTGGACTAAATAAACTTAAATCATTTCCACTGTGTAATGTAATGATCTATCTATCTATCTATCTATCTATCTATCTATCTATCTATCTTTTCTGTCTACTCTTCTACTGTACTGTTAATTCTTCCTGCCACATCAGAACGTCACAACAATCCCAGCCAAATCCTGTCCTTTGCTGGAAATTGTGATTATTAGGCCTCTTCTGCTGCCATCAATGTGTTTGGCAATCTCATGTGGAGAGGACACAGTGTTTTGGTCAAATTCCAGCATCACCTTTGTCAACCCTGTCAAAAGATGACAAGAGCAGCAGCATTGTCACACAGTTAGTTCTCACAGTTATCAGTGCCCAATACTCCATAACACTAGACTAAAAGGTAACATAAATGTAATGTACACCTCACATTAGTGGAGCAGAGCTGTCAAAGTAACATTGCCTATTGTAAAAAATGTAAGTAAATCTATACATACATGGATACACAGATTCATACATACATATATACTGTTACACCTGCAGCATCTGCTATCATCTCCGGAATTCTAGCTATCCTTTCACGAACTACATTTCCCATAATCCCCTGCTCAGACTGATTACTCACTCACCTGTTTCATATTATCCCAGACTATTTAAGTTCTCTGTTTACCTGCATTCAGTGTGAAGTCTTGTTTTGCCTAGTCTGCAATTCTGAGCATTATTAACATTCCTGTTCTTCCTGTATTTTTGACTCCTGCCTGTTTATCATATTTCCCTGCCTGCTTGTGAGTTTTTGGACCTTTTGCCTGTTTATTGGATTACCCCTCTGTCTCTCAGATTTACTTGGTTTGCATTTCTTGGACTGTCTCCTGTGTACCGGACCCTTGCCTGTTTTGTCGTTTATCCTTTTATTTGCTACTTTGTTGTACTGTTCATACATTTATTAAACTGCACATGGATCTTAACACAACTGCCCTGGCATCCTCGCTACACATACATACATACATACAATACATACGTATAATATACACTATATTGCCAAAAGTATTCGCTCATCTGCCTTTAGATGCATATGAACTTAAGTGACATCCCATTCTTAATCCATAGGGTTTAATATGACGTCAGCCCACCCTTTGCAGCTAAAACAGCTTCAACTCTTCTGGGAAGGCTTTCCACAAGGTTTAGGAGTGTGTTTATGGGAATTTTTGACCATTCTTCCAGAAGCGCATTTGTGAGGTCAGACACTGATGTTGGACGAGAAGGCCTGGCTCACAGTCTTTGCTCTAATTCATCCCAAAGGTGCTCTATGGGGTTGAGGTCAGGACTCTGTGTAGGCCAGTCAAGTTCTTCCACACCAAACTTGCTCATCCATGTCTTTATGGACCTTGCTTTGTGCACTGGTGTGCAGTCATGTTGGAACAGGAAGGGGCCATCCCCAAACTGTTCCCACAAAGTTGGGAGCATGGAATTGTCCAAAATGTAGCAAATTAGCTTAAAAGGGAATTATTTATAATTAATTATAACTGGTTATAATCAATAATAAATATTTAGATTAGATCTTAGAATTAACTGTAGCAGAATCGATATTACAATTACTTGATCTGTCCGTCCAGCGAGCAGACAATATAATTATTTATCAACTCTTGGAAGACTACTTTCCTGGCCAAGGAACAATAGTCTTCCTACTTATACAGTGTTAGCAGTAGTTTAGCATGTAGCAAGGAGCAACATTCGGTGACTTTGAATTGTGAGCGGAACACAGAGACAATCAATCGTGAATATAAGGGATTTAATAAATGAAACTATAACTAACAAACAAACTAAGCAAAACATACATATATAGAATGAAGGAATGTAAGGAAAAGAGAGAGAGAGAGAGAGAGAGAGAGCAAAGAATGGCAGTATTTCAAGGGTTTTAAAACTCTCAGTTAACCACAACCTAAATGAGAATCATCAGAGGCACAATTCACCTTAAAAGGGGTTCAAACTTAAACGCGCATCTAATCAGTTGTAAATTGTTACTTGCATTGGTTTGTTGCTGAATAAGAGTCTTGATGCGGTAGACGAGGTTCTCGATGATTTCTTTAGGAGTGAGTTGAAGAAGTCCACAGGAAATCCACAAAGTTACTTGAAGGTAAACACTGCCAGAAGGTTAAACTCAAGAGAGAGTTTTGGAGTGGGTTGGTCTCAAGAAGAAGAAGTTTTGAGCGATGATTTCTTTGCGCTCTGGAGTTTTGATAGTTCATTGCCGCACCCATTTTGTGGGTGGAGTGGCCAATCAGAGGCATGCATTTTGAGCGGGAGAAACATCCTTTGTCTCCGTTTATGGCCCATTCGCATTTTATTGCTGATCTGGACCGCTAGTGCAGCTTTTAATTCAAAACATAGTAAGAATCGTTCGATGCATTTCACGATCACATGGTGTACATTATTGTGTGAGAAATAAAGGGAAGATCATTTTGATACCAAGAAGGTAACCTCCAGACGATATTAAAGCAGAGAAACACTCATACACTTGAATATAGGCATTTAACGTCTAACTAATACAAGTAAAGGGTTTTAACTAAGTTAATATGATAGGGGAATATACATACAACACATGCATATAGCAGATACGTTTATAACTGCTTACTATGGCCTAAAATAGAGAAAATGTCTTTAGGTGTGTGTGTGACGTGTATTGGAATTACTGGAGACAGACAACTGCTCTGGTGCCTGGCACGGGGGGGGGGAGTCACCCTCCTCTCTGTGGAATGTGTTTGAAGCTTGATGGAGACACTTCAGAGGAGACCTGTTTTAGCATCCTTTTGATAGTGATAAAGACCATCTGCAATTTAGCACCCATATAAATGTAAACGTGGAGACCAGGTCAGTAATTTATATGCAAATGTCAAAAGGCTAAAAGGTTTTTTCAAACAAAGTGTAATTAGCCATCACTGATCTTACACAGACGTTACAAAAATCTCTTGGTATGCTGAAGCATTCAGAGTTCCTTTCACTGGAACTAAGGGGCCAAGCCCAGCTCCTGAAAAACAACCCCACACAATAATCCCCCCTCCACCAAACTTCACAGTTGGCACAATGCAGTCAGACAAGTACCGTTCTCCTGGCAACTGCCAAACCCAGACTCGTCCATCAGATTGCCAGATGGAGAAGCATGATTCATCACTCCAGAGAACGCGTCTCCACTGCTCTAGAGTCCAGTGGCAGCGTGCTTTACACCACTGCATCCGACGCTTTGCATTGCACTTGGTGATGTATGGCTTGGATGCAGCTGCTCGGCCATGGAAACCCATTCCATGAAGCTCTCTACGCACTGTTCTTGAGCTGATCTGAAGGCCACATGAACTTTGGAGGTCTGTAGCGATTGACTCTGCAGAAAGCTGGCGACCTCTGCGCACTATGCGCCTCAGCATCCGCTGACCCCGCTTTGTCATTTTACGTGGCCTACCACTTCGTGGCTGAGTTGCTGTCATTCCCAATCGCTTCCACTTTGTTATAATACCACTGACAGTTGACTGTGGAATATTTAGTAGTGAGGAAATTTCACGAATGGACTTGTTGCACAGGTGGCATCCTATCACAGTACCACGCTGGAATTCACTGAGCTCCTGAGAGCGGCCCATTCTTTCACAAATGTTTGTAGAAGCAGTCTGCATGCCTAGGTGCTTCATTTTATACACCTGTGGCCATGGAAGTGATTGGAACACCTGAATTAAATTATTTGGATGGGTGAGCGAATACTTTTGGCAATATAGTGTATATCTGGCTGACTGGCTTTCTACCAATTAATTCCTTCATTTATTTGTCTTACTTATCTAAGCTTTCTGTCTGAAAAAAATCTAGAAGGCATGCAACCATGTTTATTATGCAGTGGGTACATTTGCCCCCTGTTGATCACCTTGCATGTTTGTCTGATTCTCTCAGTGACCTTGCATCCTAGCATGTCCCAAAATATGGGGGAGTGTCCTTCTTCACAACCAAGTTGAAACCTCTCAACAATAACGGCAATTCTAATATTGGCTATGGTGTTTGAAATCCGCCCTTTTAGGTGCGAAGCTGTCCGCTATAAAAGCGGGCGCGCAAACACCATTCCTCAGAATTTTCTGACTAAGGGACAAAGAGCACATTGCTCACACCTCAAAGACCTCTGAGTCTTGTAGTGTGGCCAGCTCGTTTCCCTCGTCTCAGGGAACCAAGGTTACGTATGTAACCAAGACATTCTATTATGACTCAGTACACTTGACAATGCGTCACTAAGCTGATGCATATGGGGAACAGAGTCCCATCACACCACACTACACGACATAACCTTCCAGAGAGGAAACATGATGCTGCAGTCCCACGGGACGGCGACTGACATGAGTATGCCAAAAGTGAATGACGCTCATAGTCAGCCAGGAGGGGAACACTCAGAATATATATATATATGAACTATGGTCATTTAGTATGGATTAACCCCTTCACGAACCCAGTTGGAAAGGAAGTTTATTTGTAATGAAGTGCCTGTAACTTTGGAAACACAACGGTCCAAGTGCGGTTGTGTAAAGTGACGTACTTAAAAAGAGGGGCATAAGTATATATTTGGCCAATAAAATAGCAAGTGCTCTAGACAGAGAGTACTTGTTTTGAGAAAGACGTTATGTCTAGGTTGTAAAACCTTGTGAATGTGTTTTGAGAAGACCATCCTGGTGCAAAACATATGTCTTGTAAGGACACACTGTCCGTCCATGCCCATGAAGAGGCCATGCCTGTAGTTGAGTGCGCTTTAACACCAACTGGGCAATTTGCACCCTACGACTCGTAAGCCAGGGTGACCATATCAACAATCCAGTGAGAAAGTCTTTGCTTGGAGATGGACATTCATTTTGTGCATCCTCTAGCGCACAAAGAGTTAGTCAGACAGTCTGAACTAGCATGTGCGCTCAACGCATGTGTGTAACACTTGCAAAGGGCATAACAAATGCAAGGACTGTTCCTCATCTGAATTAAATGGAGGAGGGAAAAAGTCTTGAAGGTGAACCACCTGCACTCTGAAGGGTGTGGTTATAACCTTAGGCACATAGCCTTTTCTGGGTTTGACAGTGGTTTTGAAAGACCTGGACCAAACTCCAGACATGAATTGTCAACTGACAGTGCTTGCAAATCATCAACCCGAATTACTGAGGCCAAAGCCAGCAGTGATGCGGCCTTAAGAGAGAGCACACGCAATTCAACATAGTCCAGAGGCTCGAAGGGAGGCCCCTCGAGCACTTTTAGGACCAAGTTAGGTCCCAAGTCAGGGCTATAGCCGAGCGAGGGGTATATTGTTGCCCACCATTAGGAATTATGATTAAATCATGTTTTCCTATAGAGGTGCCGGTTTCAGGTGCACGATACGCAGATATAATCGCCATATAAACTTTGAGCATAGACGGAGTGAGCCCTGCGTCGGATCGCTCTTAAGAAATGTACAAATTTCAGGTATGGGGCAGTTTACTGGGTCTTTGCCATGTGAAAAGCGCCAATTAGTGAACACATTCCATTTCAGTGCGTAAAGGAGTTTCGTGGATGGGGCTCTAGCCTGTAATATGGTGTTCATGACTGACCGAGCCAATTCTGGCTCGTCCGCTGTGCTCCGTTCAAAGGCCACACGTGTAGGCTTTGCAGTTCTGGTTGGGGATGCCAAACTGTGTCTTGTGTTTGAGAGAGAAGATCTTTCTTCAGCTGTATTTCCCATGGAGGCCCGTCCAGTATTTCTACCATCTCCAGAAACCAGGACTGATTGGGCCATTTCGGCGCAATTAACAGAACTGTTTCCATGTCCACTCGGACTTTGCTCATGACAGAATGAAGGAGGCGCACCGCAGGAAACGCATACTTGTCCAGGTGTCCAGGTGTCGAAATTCGGACGTCCATTACACACCATGGCCCAACCTGTATTGAATGCATTTGTGGTCAAAAATTTCCTTCTGAATACGTGACCCAGCATAACACCCTGTTGGTAGAAGGCTGCCGCTGTCCATGGTGCTAGAGCAGCCAGACTATGGTGAGTCACCACGATGTGCATGAAAATGAAATGACTTCAGTGGTAATGTTTTTTCAGTTTGAACTGAAACAGACACTGAAAAATGGTCTGTACGTGCACGTTCATGAGGTGCACATGCATGAACTCCTAAAAAGGAGATTTACTGGCTGGGGAAAAGTGTGCTTTTGCCCAGTTGACATTATACCAGATTTTCCATATGGCAAAGCAGCAAGTCTCTGTGTTTGCTCAGTAGTGCCTCTGATTGGCTAGTAACCAATCGCTGAGGTAATTCAAAACACGCACACTGTTCATTTTCAATGGGGCGAGTGCCGCATCGATACATTTCGTGAACATGTGGGGAGCCAGAGACAGACTGAAATTAAGGACTCTAAATTGATACACAGTACCCCCGAACGCGAATCTAAAAAGCCGCCTGTAACACGGTGCAATTGGTACATGAAGTACGTGTCCTTCAGATCTATTGACGCAAATCAATACTGAGGATGGATGTGCGATAAGATCCATTTCTGAGTTAACATTTTGAATGGCCGTGTCGCGAGCATGTGATTCAATCGTCTCAGAACTAGTATGGGCCGAAGCCCACCTTCCTTTTCCAGAACGAGGAAATAATGGCTGTAAATCCCACTGTGTGTGTCGCTGTCTGTGCACGCAACACCGGCACATTCTGTGGTCAGACCACAGATTGTGCTCGATCATTGTAAACACCAGCTCTGACATGCCCGTGAAGACTTGCCACGCATTTGCGCATTGGGACAGAAGGCTTATTAATTTATACGAAAGAACCTCTATCATGTTCTTAACGAGAAGATTGTGTATTTTGGCACCGGTATGTCTTCAGACGGAACCGTGGAAGACAGAACACCATTGAAACGGGGCAGCCGTCGTGCAATTGGATCGTATAACCATGTTTGATCGTTTTTAGCACCCAGTCGGAATGCCAGTAAGAGCTCGCCATGCGTAACGGGACAGAGGGCAATTTGGTATGTTCATAACATGATATAATGCTCCGCTTACCATTGGGAAGTGGTTGGACATAATGTGTGGGCTTTGAAGTGTGGAAAGCTCTTTATTGAAAAAGTGTGAGCATTCTATTTTCTGTGGGATTTTTCCTTGTTTATTCTGGTGAGTGTTTATATTCCTCCATACACGTGCATGAACGCAGCACTCCAACAACTGGCTGATCAGATCACAGACATGGAACAACAATACCCGGACTCACTTATTATTCTCTGCGATTTTAACAAAGCCAATCTCACCTGTGAACAGCCAAAATACAGACAGCACATTACATGCCCCACCAGAGACAGAAATACACTGGATCATTGCTACACAACAATAAAGGATGCATATCGCTCTGTCCCTAGAGCAGCTTTGGAAATCTCTGATCACTGTCTGGTTCATCTTCTTCCAACCTACAGGCAGGAATTAAAATCAGCTAAACCTGTAGTAAAGACTGTAAGTATGGGCCAATGAAGCAGAGCTGAAACTACAAGCCTGCTTTGACTGGACTGATTGGAGTGTATTTGAGGCTGCAGACACCAATCTGGATGAGCTCACAGATACTGTGACATCATATATCAGTTTCTGTGAGGATATGTGCATTCCTACTAGGACTTACTTCACATATAACAATGACAAGCCATGGTTTACAGCAAAACTCAGGCAGTTTCGTTAGGCCAAAGTGGATGCTTACAGAAGTGGGGATAAAATATTGTACAATCAGGCCAGGAACACACTGAATAAGGAAATCAGAGTGGCTAAAATAAGCTAAAGTAAAACAAGTTTTCAGCTAACAACCTTGCATCAGTGTGGAGATGCCTGAAAGACTTTAATAACTTCAAGACACCATCCACCAACACTGTAGGGAACCAACAACTGGCTGACGACTTGAATGTGTTTTACTGTAGATTTGAAAGGCCCAGTCTCACACCCCACACCAGTTCTGACCTTCACTTCACACAAACATCAACACCTCCTGCAACCCTCCTCCTCCCCCCTCCTGCTACTCAATCTGCACTTAAGATCTGTGAAGAGGTGTGCCATGTCTTCCGGAAACAAAAGACAATATAAGCACAGGGCCAGATGGAGTTTCACCCAATTGTCTAAAATCCTGTGCTGACCAGCTGGCCCCCATCTTCACACAGATCTTCAAAAGATCACTGGAGCAGTCTAAAGTTCCCTGCTGCTTCAAATGCTCCACCATCATTCCTGTCCCAAAGAAACCCAAAATCACAGGACTTAATGACTACAGACCCGTCGCTCTGACGTCTGTGGTCATGAAATTATTTAAGAGACTGGTGTTGGCCCACCTGAAGGACACTGAACCCTTTCTAGATCCCCTTCAATTTGCTTATTGAGCAAACAGGTCTGTGGATGATGCAGTCAAAATGGGATTGAATCATATCCTACAACATTTGGACAGACCAGGGACATATGCAAGGATCCTTTTTGTGGACATCAGTTCGGCTTTCAACACCATCATCCCAGCTATTCTCTGGACTAAATTACACCAACTTTCTGTTCCCACGTCTATCTGTCAGTGGATCACCAGCTTTCTGACGGACAGGCAGCAGCTAGTGAGACAGGGGAAATTCACATCCAGCACATGTACGATTAGCACTGATGCCCCCCAGGAATGTGTGCTCTCCCCACTACTCTTCCCCCTGTATACCAATGACCGCACCGCCAAGGAATCCTCCTGAAGTTTGCAGATGACACTACTGTCATTGGCCTCATCCAAAATGATGATGAGTCTGTATACAGAAAGGAAGTTGAACGGCTGGCTCACTGGTGCAGTCAAAACTACCTGGAGCTCAACACACTTAAAACAGTGGAGATGATAGTGGACTTTAGGAGGAACACCCCAACATTGACCCCGCTCAATCACTTTTAAATAGCACTGTGGCAGCAGTGGACTCATTCAGGTTCCTGGGCACTACCATCTCACAGGACCTGAAGTGAGAGACCCACATTGCCTGCATTGATCATGCAAAAAAACTGTCTTTTATTTAAGGATAGTGATCATATGAAGCCATTTATTATCACATAGTTGTTTGGCTCCTTTTTAAATCATAATGACAACAGAAATCACCCAAATGGCCCTGATCAAAAGTTTACACACCCTTGAATGTTTGGCCTTGTTACAGATACACAAGGTGACACACACAGGTTTAAATGGCAATTAAAATTTCATTTCCCAAACCTGTTGCTTTTAAAATTGCAGTTAGTATCTGTGTATAAATAGTCAATGAGTTTGTTAGCTCTCATGTGGATGCACTGAGCAGGCTAGATACTGAGCCATGTGGAGCAGAAAATTACTGTCAAAAGACCTGCGTAACAAGGTAATGGAACTTTATATAGATGGAAAAGGATATAAAAAGATATCCAAAGCCTTGAAACTGCCAGTCAGTACTGTTCAATCACTTATTAAGAAGTGGAAAATTCGGGGATCTCTTGATACCAAGCCAAGGTCAAGTAGACCAAGAAAGATTTCAGCCACAACTGCCAGAAGAATTGTTCGGGATACAAAGAAAAACCCACAGGTAACCTCAGGAGAAATACAGGCTGCTCTGGAAAAAGATGGTGTGGTTTTTTCAAGGAGCACAATACAACAATACTTGAACAAAAATGAGCTGCATGGTCGAGTTGCCAGAAAGAAGCCTTTACTGCGCCAATGCCACAAAAAAGCCCGGTTACAATATGCCCGACAACACCTTGACATGCCTCACAGCTTCTGGCACACTGTAATTTGGAGTGATGAGACCAAAATAGAGCTTTAAGGTCACAACCATAGGCGCTATGTTTGGAGAGGGGTCAACAAGGCCTATAATGAAAAGAATACCATCCCCACTGTGAAGCATGGTGGTGGCTCACTGATGTTTTGGGAGTGTGTTAGCTCTAAAGGCACAGGAATCTTGTGAAAATTGATGGCAAGATGAATGCAGCATGTTATCTGAAAATACGGGAAGACAATTTGCATTCTTCTGAACGAAAGCTGCGCATGGGACGCTCTTGGACTTTCCAGCACAACAATGACCCTAAGCACAAGGCCAAGTTGATCCTCCAGTGGTTACAGCAGAAAAAGGTGATGGTTCTGGAGTGGCCATCACAGTCTCCTGACCTTAAATATCATCGAGCCACTCTGGGGAGATCTCAAATGTACGGTTCATGCAAGACAACCAAAGACTTTGCATGACCTGGAGGCATTTTGCCAAGATGAATAGGCAGCTATACACACCTGCAAGAATTTGGGGCCTCATAGACAACTATTACAAAAGACTTCAAGCTGTTATTGATGCTAAAGGGGGCAATACACAGTTTTAAGAACTAAGGGTATGCAGACTTTTGAACAGGGGTCATTTAATTTTTTTTCTTTGTTGCCATGTTTTGTTTTATGATTGTGCCATTCTGTTGTAACCTATAGTTGAATATGAATCCCATAAGAAATAAAAGAAATGAGTTTTGCCTATACTACTAATTCTCCAAGGGTGTGCAAACTTTTGAGCACGACTGTATACTTATATTTTCTATTCACTTTCAATTTTTTCTATTTTTTTATTATTATCTCTGTCTTTTTGTTGTATTGTTTGTGCACTGGAAGCTTCTGTCACCAAGACAAATCACTTGTACGTGTAAGCATACTTGGCAATAAAGCTCATTCTGATTCTGATTCTGATATAATGTGCCGCTCACCGCTGGGAAGCGGTTGTGCATAATGTGTGGGCTTTGAAGTAGGAAAGCCCTTATTGAAAATGTGTGACCATCTCGTGCGAGTACTGTACTCTTTTTGCAATCTTTGTTTGTTCATACATGATATAATGCGCCGCTCACCATTTGGAAGCAGTTGTGCATTATGTGCAAACTTTATTGCATGTGATTAATGTGAGACACAGAAAACATCATATTGAACAACTCTGAACAACAATATTCCTTTCCCGACAAATAGCAGTGGGGAAGAGGGAAGAAGCATTATGTCAGGACGGCGAGAGGCTTGCGCTGAGGCGGCTGTCTCCGTTTACCAGCAGCTCGGCGGCGACATCTGAGGCAGCTAGTGTGGGGTTTTTAGCCGGGTGCTGGCCGAGACAGAGTGGGAGTGAGCCAGTTGTGATGAAGTACTGCTCCGTTTTGGCATAAAATGTCTCATAGCCTGTGAGTGTTGCTGAGTTATGACGTAGCACTCAGCAAATCTATCCAAATGGCCTCTGAAGTGGTCGGCTGAAGACACCGAAGCATCAAATAGAGTGGCTTTTCCCACGTCACGCATTTCAGTGAGGGTCAGCCAGATGTGACGATCCAAAAACACCAGGTTCCTCATTGACTTGCCAATGGCCTGTGCAGTGACTTCCGTAGCGGTGCGGAGCTCTTTGAATGTCTCTGGATCGTGGTCCACTTTATTGAGAAGAGTGGAATCGCTGCGCGAGCGAGCTGAATAGGACACATGTCAGGATTTTGTCAGTTTGTTATGAACTTCCAGGAAAAGCGGGGCAGATCTGCAGAACGCGGTCGCTTGATGGTGTCCGGACTGCACGAACCATTCATCAAGGTGAGGTTTTTCAGGATTCTCTGGAGATTACTCGACACTGAGCTCTTCGACCGCCCTTGGAAGGACGCGAAGCATCTTCTTTTCAGTGGCGCGTGCACGCTCCTTGCCCTTGCTGGGGGAAGGGGCGGCAGCGTCATCCACTGACCACTCGCCAGATGCAGCAAGAGACATAACATCATCCCTAGCATCAGAACCGCCGAACGTGACGAGGCGGTGCGCTCCTACAGAGGGCTGAAACTCGTCATGCACACACTGTATCAGCATAGACACACATGGAGATTGAGGGGCTCGCGGGGCATGTGCCGGCACGAGGTCCACCTCAAATTCATCATGCTCGATCATGCGGCTCCACCATGCCTCCTTATGTGATCCTTCGGGAGTCACAGAAGAGGCGAGTGGGAGGGTGCGTGAGGCTGAACCATCCCTCAGAACGAGGGCGATTTGCGAACGAGGCGTCTTGAGACCCATACCCTCACAGTGAGGGCAGTCTGTCTCTATGAGAGCTGTCTCTGCATGGGCGCAGCCCAGACAGTGAATGCAGCTCTCATGCTGATCTGATGGCGGGATGTGCCCCTCGCATAAGAAAACACTTACGGAATGACATCTTTAAAAAGACGCAAAAACGTTAGCGGCCCGTCCACCGGCGAAGCGTCAAGGCAGAGTAAATGTTTGCCGGAACACAGTAGGGGAGAGGAGAGTCTTCTCATTGCCATGAAGATCCCAACCGCTGACTTGTGTATGTCGACGGTGAAGTAGTAGAGGGCTTCTAGACGAGAGATGAATCGCTGTTGTGAAAGAAGAATATTTTGAGGAATGGTGTGACAGCTTCATGCCTAAAAGGGCGGGGCTCAAACACAACAGCCAATATTAGAATTGGCATTATTATAGACAGGTTTCAACTAGGTTGTGTAGAAGGACACTCCACCTTATGCCAGCGTAGTGACGCAAAGTCAAGTGTAGTGAGTCGTAAGGGAACCCCAAGTATGCTATGCTCTAGTCTACATAAAATTAAATGGTATCGAATTGATATTTAATTGATTAGTATGTGAGAACAGGATTACGGTAAATGAACAGGACCTGTAGAATGCAAATGTAGTTACACCTACGTGCTCCCTCATTCAGAATGGCCATATTAAGTATACAGTATTTGCGCCTCTAAGCAATGTGCGCATGTGCGATGCATTTGCCGATTGGAAACAATCTGCAGCATCGCCCATAAAGTTGACCTGGCTGCCTTCATTACTACATCATGGGATTTGACGGGAATTATCTTTGTATAAATGATTGTGGTTTTATTTAAACATTATTATCATAGCTGTTTTTACATTTTTCTAATGTCATAGCTTGAGTTTTACAGATAAAGTTTGGTTTGAGGTCTGTGTCGTCGCCTGGATGAATTAGCCTACTTTAAAATGTATACAATAATAATGACAATAATAATTAATGCGTTTTAATCTTTCCGACCAAATCAAACACGCAGTGCCAGCTAACATCAACTCACCATTTTAGAGCAACTCCATCTTTCGCTCCTTCGTTGAACAGAATATATTTATTTTGCTAAATGTCACTTTCTTCACACCTGTCGCCTAAACCACAACCACGCTAGACGACGCACAAACGTGATACTATAAGCTCCAAAGTATGGTTATTAACGCGGAAAGAGGGAAATTTAACTAAGCCTTTTTCATCTTTTTACCTTGAATTTCATTCTTTGTCCACAAGATGGAGACAGTACACTAAACATTGGCGCTTCCCTGTTGAGCCTGTGCTGCAAAGTGTCTTAATTTTACTAGATATCCAACGAAAAACTTTGCAAATTAATTTGAAACAAAGAGCACATTCACTTTTAGAATTAGTATTTTAAGTGCATATGCTGAAAATGTTTTTGTGTGGAAGCAACAGATTTCTTTACAGTTTCAAAACCGTTTATATTCCAGATTAGTTCTGGATTTATTTATGCACTAACCAATGGCTGCTAGTTATGCGATATGTAGGCCTAATATTCACCTGGTTTATTTCTGGTCCTAACCTCTGTTTAACTTGGATAATAAAAATCTATAAATATTAAAGGTGCATTCAGTATTATGACGTCATTGCAGGTGAATGAGGGCTTGTATAGTGACAGTGAAGTAAATTTATGAACAACAATCTGGAAACATTAAAAAAAATGTCCTCTGTTTATAAGCAGCATTTGAGACGTTCAAAGATGTAGCCTATATAAAAACAGCTGATATTTATTAACAGGTAGGTGATGGAAATAGCTTATATGGAAATTCCTGAAATGTTTATTTATTTATTTTTATTATTATTATTATTATTATTATTATTTATTTATTTATTTATTTATTTTTTTTGTGGAATGGTTCAGTTCAGCAGGGTGTATATCTCACTAGAATTAGTTGGGCAAAACCAGGTAAAGCATAAGTAAAATACCAATTTAGACTACACTTAAATGATAACAGAATTTGATCAAACATCAGTAGTTTCATTGTAAATCAAAATTTATAGTGTGCTGTCCACTAATATACTGTATATCAGTGGTGCTGTCATTTTAGAACACGCTGTAGAAACAGGAAGTATGTCAAAGTCAAGTCAAGTCAAGATTTATTTCTAGAGCACATTTAAAAGCAACAGAGTTGCACCAAAGTACTGTACAGTAAAATATAAAGCATATAAAAGAAAAAAATCCAGGAGCAAATACGCAAGTGACAACATTAATAAACAACATGTGGCATATAATATATATAATAAACAGAATATAGTCTGTGTAACTAAACCATAAAGCACTTAAGCTAAGAATTATCAAAAGATAGAGAATACAGATAAGATTTAAGAATAGATTTAAAAATAGTTAGTGAAGGAGCAGACCTCAGGTGAAAGGGCAGGCTGTTCCAAAGTTTGGGAGCTGCAGCAGAGAAGACCCGAACATCCTTAGATTTACAGCAACAACGAGGGACAGATAAGAGAAGCTGATTATATGATCTAAGTGTTCTTTGGGGAGAGTAAGGATTCAAAAGGTCATTGATGTACTTAGGTGCGACACCAGATAAAGCCTTGTACACATATACAGCAATTTTAAAATCAATTCTATAATTAACATGAAGCCAATGTAAAGTTGCTAAAATGGGAAAAATATTATTCCTCTTTTTTGTACCGGTAAGAAGTCTAGCTGCCACATTTTTAACAATTTGAAGACGAGAAATAGCAGTTTGAGGCAGACCGATGTACAGAGAATTACAGTAATCCAAACCTTTTCTCCAGATCTTTTGGAGAAAGAAACTGTTTTAATTTAGCGACAAATCTTAGATGAAATAAACTTCCCTTTACCACTGCACTAATTTGTTTATCAAACATGAATGACGAATATAAAATAACCCCAAAATTTCTCACTTGTGATTGAACGCTAGAGGAAAAAGAACCCAATTGCAAGGCAGATGGAGGCCTGGGGGGGCCTAAAACTATGCAAAGATCTGAAACCAGACTGAAATGTATCTAAAATATTAAATGCGCTAAGATAAGAATTCAACTGACAATACACAAATCTCTCCAAGAGCTTTGGGTTAAAAGGCAGTTTGGAAATAGGTCTAAAATTACTAAGGACAGATGAGTCAAGATGAGGTTTCTTAAGCATAGGGTGATCAACAGCATGTTTAAAACTGGCAGGTACAATTCCATTTACTAGAGAGCTGTTAATAATAGCTGTTACAGCTGGGCTCACAGTTTCAAACACTTCCTTAACAAGATGAGCTGGAATAATGTCTGTCTCACAGCTGGAACATTTAGCCTTAGAAACAACATCAGCTAGCTGGGCAGAGGTGACTGGTTGAAAGTAAGTTAACAAACCAGTTGGTGAATATATCATAGGGGGGACAAAATTTTGATGGCTTAATAGAAGCCTTGATCTCAAAGATATTATTGTTAAATTTTTTCAGAAAGTTCTCACAGGTTTCCCAAGAAGGAACAGGACAAGGAACTATTAGGGGATTTAGCACTGAGTCAATTGTCTTAATACTCTAGGCCTGTTTGCATTTTCAGTGTTAAGTTTAGAGAGGAAATTTGACTTGGCCTTTTTCACTGAACTTTGTTTGCTGGTTAAGCATGAAATTAGTGATTCATATAAGACCTGGAGTTTATCTTTTTTCCACTTTTGCTCAGCATTACGGCACTCTTGTCTGAGAGAACGGGTTTAATCATTTAACCAAGGCTGAGCAATGCCATGTGACAGTGAACACAGACCGTCAATATTATTTTCTGTGGAAATCAGCAGCATATCTAAGATGATATCTATGGAGCTCAAATTATTTGAATGATCCCTCTCTTACCTATTTCTATTATAAAAACCCAGAATATTCTTTCAACGTTGTGATATTTGTGCCTCTGGCGCCATCATAAAGCATTACTACCGAATATCCTAAATATTCCTCTTTTTACACACAGATTCCTTTGAAGAAAATAATTTGCCTTCAAATAAATTGTTACAGGAATTTTCCCAAAAACTGATGTGCTAAAGAAGGTGGTTGAACTGGAGAAGGAAGGAAACCCTTCATATTTCAGAACAACTTTGATTGTTATTTACTTGAATTATATAACCTGGGAAAGCATTCTGTTGGTTTGATTGTTCAGTCCAGCAATTGACCTTCTTGCGAACTTCAGTCTTTATTTATTTTACTTCTGTCTGCTTGCCCAGAGGACAACTTAAAGGAATATTCTGGGCTCAATACAAGTTAAGCTTAATCAACAGCATTTGTGGCATAATATTGATTACCACAAACATTAATTTTGACTTGCCCTTCCTTTTCTTTTAAAAAAATGGAAGTGAATGGAGCCCAACCGTCAACATTAAAATACTCACTGTTTCAAAAAATATAGCCACAAGACGTTATAGCCAATTTTACAACTTTGTTGACATGATGATGTAATATCTACAAACTCTAAAATGACTGTAAAAATGATGATTAAAACAATTTTACAGCTCAAACAATACATGAGTTTTAACAGAAGAATTTATGTGAAGCGCTTTTATAAAATTATAAGCTTAACATTTCTGCCTTTAAACCCTCAAAATATTGTCCCCATTCACTTCCATTGTAAGTGCCTTAGTGTAACCTCGATTTTCTATTTTAAGAAAACAAGGGATGAGTCGAAATTATTTTATATGTTTATGTATATTTAATAACATTATTCCACAAATGCTGTCAATTGAGACTAACTTGTATTAAACCCGGAATATTCCATTAAGTAAAATGCAAATTTCTTAAAAAAATGTGTTCTTTAAAGAAAAGATCAGTCTGAATTTATCTGTGACATCTGTAATGAAAGAAAGGTGAAAGTCTGCCTGGTTTGTCAAAAATCTTACTGTGCAACTCATCTGGAGCCTCATCGGAGAGTTCTAAACTGATGGACCCTGTGGAGAATATAAAGAACTATATATGTCAGAAACACGAGAGACCTCTGGAGCTGTTCTGTAGAGATGATCAGACATGTGGTTGTGTGTGTGTTTTGCACTGATGGAGATCACAAGACTCACAACACTGTTCCTGTAGAGGAGGACAGTGAAGAGCAAAAGGCACGAGATACTAACAACATTTAAACATATTTTAATAATCTGTTTTTAATAGCTTTTGTCAGAAGATGGAAAATCCACGTTAAGTGATAAAATCTGTCTCTTTGCTCCTGTCTATAGATTCAACTGATGAAGATGCAGACAGAATTGCAGCAGATGATCCAGGACAGAATCAAGAAGATTCAGGACATCAAACACTCAGCAGAACTCAGAAAAGTGAGTTTAAAATATTGAAAAGTTAAATATTTTACTTTCCAAAATGTATTAAATAAAGGTGATTGTGTGTCATGAATGAGAATGTATTTTTTGTTCTGATTTCCCAGAAAAACACAGAGCAAGAGAAAGCAGCCATTGATGAGCTCTTCTCTACTGAACACTTTGCTCTAAATATTAAATGCATAAATATCTTTGTATTGTGAAGATGTGATTCATATTCTCTGATGTCTCTCTTAGTGCATGTGACTATGGATCCTGATACAGCTCATCCTGATCTCGTCCTGTCTGATGATGGAAAACAAATGAGAACTGGAGACATTGATCATGAGCTCCCAAACAACCCAGTGATGTTTGATTATTGCCACTGTGTCTTGGGAAAAGAGGGATTCAGCTCAGGGAATTTTTATTTTGAGGTACAGGTGTAGGGAAAGACTGGCTGGGATATAGGAGTGGTCAGAGAATCTAGTAACAGGAATGGACGGATCACAGTGACTTCTCAGGATGGATACTGGATTGTGGTGCTGAGAGATAAGAATGATTATAGTGCCTTTGCTGGACCCCCTGAGTCCAGGTCTCATATCTATTCTTTCAGTGGTCAGTCTTTCACTGATAAACTTTATCCATTGTTCAGTCCATGTCTTAATGAGAGCGGTAAAAATTCAGCCCCGCTGATCATCTCACCTGTTAATTACAAAGAATGAGGAGATTATACAATGAGCATATATTATCTCATAACTTTTCATTTTGCAGTTGTTTTTCAGCTTTGCAAAAGCTATTATTTAAGATTGTAAAATTATACATAATCTATTTTCTAGTTATTATATTTCCAAAACTTTAGGTGGCCTCAAAATTTGAAACATTGGTAATAACATGAGTAATAACTTAATGTGCAATGCTCTCACATCAGATATGTGCACACACAATTCAATCCGTTGTTGTTGTTTTAGGGTTTAATCTTATTTACAATAAATCAAATCATACATCATTTTAAACCGTTATCACTCCTTCAAAAGTTTAATATGTTTTCTTGTTGTTTTCTGGTCTGATTTGGTCTCAATATTGCAAAAAACCTGCAATGTTCCTGTCTGTATGAGGGTCCCGTGCATGAAGAATGCACAACACTGCATGCATTTGCCATAACTGGTCATTTTAAAAGGTGGTGTAAACTAATATTATTTTACTGATGTTGTTATCCATTTAAGTGTCTCAGTTTAGAGTTTATAATGAAATGTATTTTCCATACCATCTTCATTGTCTGGCTTGCTGATTGTTTACACATAATTAATGTCCTTTTAAAAGATCTTTTATAATCTGAAGATGTGAATAGAGTTAAATTTTAAAGTATAAAACTTCAATTTATTCAAGTTTTACTAATTAAATTTAGTTAAAGATTATGCAATTCAATTTGATGGAACTTTGTTATGAAATTCAAATGTGTAAATTCTAAAAACAGGTTAAAATATTTTTTGAGGGTGAGATTTGCAACTAAATGCAGGAATTAATGTTATGATGTGACAATCGGATAAAGTGATCAAAATGAAAGGTGAACTCGTACTTTATTATCTGCCTTGATTTACAGTAAAACACAATATGTTAACATGGCAGACTGGCAGTAAACAAATACCTTGCAGTTACTCCATTTGAACATTACATTAGCTGAGCCTCTGGCACCATCTCTAGACATTTCTACCAAATATATAGTTTACCATTTCATTGGCTTGATTTGGAAGATCCAGGGCATCAAATTGGCGGCCAGATTTCATGCTGTGAAATGAGAAGTGTGTTGTGAATCTTTTCTTTAAAAGGTTAGGAGAGGAAGAGTAATGGCAGAATCTTCACCAACATCACCAAAACAAAAGACTTAGACAGACTTGGAGAAAGAGTATGGATATGCATCCATGAAAGTCAGTAGCCCTGAAAAAAAAAAAAAAACACTAAACTATTGGTAATCCGGCAGCTGGGGCACCAAAAAATTCTGTGAAATAACAGAAAATAACTAACTCGTAAAAATACAGTAATTTTCCATAATTAAAATACAGTTTGTAGCTTTAATTTTACTTGAGATCTTTTTCTAGCTTTTCAACAGTTTCATACATTAAATAAAATATAAATATTTGTGAAATTATGATACATTTGTGAATGTATTTTAACATTTAGAAAAAAACAATATTTTCCTTAAAAAAATTGAAATGTTATGGTTATTCACAGTTACAGGTTTTCCATTTTATTCTACATTAGACATGTAAATTCACAGTCTATTTCTGTAATTTTATTAATATTTTTCTGTACTTTAAAAATACAGGAAAAAAACTGTAAAATAAACAGTAAAAATCCCGTAAAATTACAGATTTTTTTTACAGTGTATATAAAACAAATTACATAATAGCAATCATTTCATGTGTACAAATTTAAGTCTCATCAAAATTCACTGGTGTGTGTGTGTATGTGTGTGTGGGAAGTGGGGGGCAGGTTTAAGTGGTATACGAGGACTTTTTTTTAGGTTACAAACTGGTAATTACAAGGGTATTATGCTATAAATGTGGTTTATGAGGACATTTCTAGTGTTCCCATAACTCAAATCACTTAAAAAACATACTAAACGATGTTTTTGTGAAAATGTAAAAATGCAGAAAGTTTTTTGTGAGGGTTAGGTTTAGGGGTAGGGTGAGGGGTAGGTTAGAGTTAGGGGATAGAATCTATAGTTTGTACAGTATAAAAATCATTATGTCTATGGAGAGTCCACATAAGGGTAGCCACACCAACATATGTGTGTGTGTGTGTGTGTGTGTGTGTGTGTGTGTGTGTGTGTGTGTGTGTGTGTGTGTGTGTGCGTTTTGCGCTGATGGAGATCACAAGACTCACAACACCATTCCTGTACATTCTTTAATAATCTAAACATATAGTGACTATTTGCACCCAGGTGTAAATAACACCTGCCACACAGTGTGGCTATTTGCACCCCAACAGTCTGTTGGAAACATAGAAACTTACAACAATCTGCCTTGAGAGTGACGCTTCAGTGGCGTGGGGTGTAACGTCGGGGAGACTGTCCGTTTTTGACCTGGGTTCGATTCCACGTTTGTTGCACTCTTTTTCCCATTCTGTTTCCTGTCTCCTCTCTTAATATTTTCTTAAATTATACTTATAATTATACATAAAAATGAATATAAAGGTAGTTTTACTATAGTAACATTGTAGTAACCATGTTTGGCTGAAACCATAGTTTTAATGCAATTAACCATGGTGTTACTACAGTAATATGGTGTTTATATAGTAACTATGTTTAATTTTGTTATTACTATGATTTTACTACAAAATACCATAGTGATACTATGGTTACTGTATTAAAACCATGGTTAATTTTTGGAAGGGAAGGTTACGGTTAGGTTTAAGGGTGGGTGTAGTGTGTCTGTGGGACTTTAAATAAACACAGTAAACACACTGCAATGATGCATCTCTACTGTTAGTATTTAATTAAGGGAGCAAATAATAGCACTATTTGCAAACAGTGTCCTACCATTATTTGTACCAGGGTTGGGGCGCAAATAATATTTGCCACTATTTGCACTGGGGTGTAAATAGCATCTACCTTTATTTGCACCAGTGTGCAGATAGCTTCTGCCCAGAATAAATCACCAACAACATTCATTGTATGAAAAAGAGTAGCTTGAACACTCTTCAAAACATCTCCGGTCTTGGTCTGGAATGACATACTGTAAGGGTGAGGAAAATATAATAGGATTTTGTAATGAACATCTCAAGTTTGACCATTCAGTAGTTTAGTTTGTCAAAATCTTCTACAAAATCAACATTTGTGTTGGCTAAAAAGTGTGCAGTTAAAGGCTACAGAATCATTTGTCCTTGATACTGTATCTAACAGCAGATTAAGAGTACCATCTGGAAGAGTCAGATCAGCCTTTGTCATTCTGTCCTCTCTGTTCTGGCTATTGACAAACAGAGATGTGTCTGTCCTGCCCCAGGGTCCTCCGACTCAAGTTATTCCTCACACACACACACACACACACACACACACACACACACACATATACACACACATTCACACTGAAATATCCTATGACAGGAGAGGAAGGCAATGTCTCTGTGGGCATCACAGACGGTCCAGCCATACTGACACTGAGTAAGTGAGACAGACAAATCTGTAACAGACTGTTTCTGACAGAACAATTATTGTTATACAGCTGCATTAACAACAGAGAAGTGTGTGTGTGTGGGCAGGTTTAAGTGGTTTACGAGGACATTTGTTTTAGGTTACAAACTGGAAATTATGCTAAAAAGGGTATTATGCTATAAATGTGGTTTATGAGGACATTTCTAGTATCCCCATAATTTAAATCACTTAAAAAACATACTAAACAATGTTTTATTGAAAATGTAAAACTGCAGAATGTTTTCTGTGAGGGTTAGGTTTAGGGGTAGGGTTAGGGTTAGGGGATAGAATCTATAGTTTGTACAGTATAAAAATCATTATGTCTATGGAGAGTCCACATAAGGGTAGCTGCACCAACCTAGACATATGTGTGTGTGTGTGCATGTGTGTGTGTGTGTGTGTGTGTGTGTGTGTGTGTGTGTTTGTGTGTTTCACTATTTCTTGATAAAGAAACCAAATACTATTTTTTCTTTTTCACATATTAAATACTGTAAATATTACATAGTAATTTATAAAGGTGTTTGTATGGGGTATGAAGTAGTAGTAGTAGTAGTAGTATTTCTGAGTATTTCTGTAACTGCTGATACTTGGATTTAATCTAAGCGCAAACACGACCTTTAGTGTAGAATTCTGAGTTATTTTAGTGGAGTAGGCTACCTGTATTATTCAGTCCTTCTCATCTATGTCACACTGTCAGTGCTTGCATGTTGATAGCAAACATGCTGAAGAAGTCTTGTCCATGTGAATGCGCTTTAAAGCCGCATGTAGCAAAGTTTAAAAATCTTGTTTAAGCGCTGCAGTTGATTGACAGGTTGAACTTTCAACCTAGAAGTCCTTGGTTTCACCAGACTCGCGCTTTGGGAGTTGAAAAATATCTCTCACATATCCACTATCATGTGCATATACAATTATAACAGATTCTATATCTAAATATTGCCTTAGAACTGAAACGAAAGCAAGTATGACGAATAAAAATAGACCATGATGGAATTTTTACAACTCTGTCCATCAGAGTGATAAAGACTGTTTTCTAGCACAACCCATTTGGCAATTTTTTTTTTATTTGAAGAGCAGAGAACAGCATGGCCTTTCTGTAGAATTATTCCAAGTGATTTGGTCATGAATAATATGGGAAAAACATAGTTTTAACATGACCATTTTCTCCAAATGTGTAAAAGCTTAATGAACACTCAGTTTTCATTGATCGTGTGAGTTATAACACCTTCTCATGATTGGTCAGCTTCAGGTAGATCGGCAAATCGGGCCGTTCAACCGCACAAACCTCACAAATTCAAACAGCGCTCAAATTTTTTAGTCATTTTTAAAAATGATCAGGAGGTTGTGAGCTACTTGTAAGCTGCTCGGCTCCACTCATAATTCCTCTCACACGATGCGAGCCACGACCATACGAGCACCAACGATTTCCACACGCGATCTCTCCCGACTGGAAAAAATCGGTTGGGAGCTCACACGACAGCCGAAAATCGCACGGTGTACACCCACCTTAAAGGTAAGTTAATATATTTATTAAAAATCTGTTACTGTTACTAGTTCATAGATACTAGGTCATTGTTTCTGGTTAGTCTGTGCATTCAGGTTAAGATTGTTGTCTTTGGTGGTCAGGTTAGTTAATTGCCACTGTCCATTCCAGTGGTGATATGAATTGTGGGAAGAGTGATGTGTGAGGCCTATGATGAAACTAGTAACTGGCAATCTTTTCTTTTTGTTGTGTCAAAACAAGCTCTTCTGACACTATCGTTCGTTGTATGATTTACAACGGGGCAAAAGGCTCCACGGGGTAAAAAGCTCCTTTGATTTTATTTCTCCCAAAACACTAAATAGCATCAAAAACTACCTCAGTACTTTCCTAAACACCTGTTTGTCACTATGAACTGCAGATTTTCCCTCTTCCATGAGATCATTGTGTGTAATGTCTAAAGGTTGATTTTTTTAGGCAATTTGATGTCATATTTAATCTTTTTTTTATTTTGTGAATTTATTTAGTTAAAGAATATCCTAGAAATTATCACATTTACTTTTAAACAAAATACTTATTTGTCATTTTCAATTCTGTTCCAGGTGATATATATATATATAATAATAATAATAATAATAATAATAAAACAGTTCAATAACTGTCCAATAAGTGAAAGGATACCATTTGGGGCAAAAAGCCCCCCTGTTGCAGGGATTAAAGGCCCCTATTAAACTCATTGTTTTTCTTAAGTGGGGCAATTAGATTTGTTATAAAAAATGTTTAAAGTGAGCTCACACTGGCTATGTTTAGTATACATGTACACCAGTACTCTGTATTATTATATTAATAATATTATGGATTATTGCATAATCAGAGTATACAGATATCACGAGCTGGGCTAGAACCCAGATTGCTGGTGTGGTGGATGAGAGATCTACCACTGAGCGGTAATGTTGGACCCAAATGAAACACTTAAGGCAGTATTCCAGGAGATGTAGATTTATTAAAAAAATTCCTTGCAAAAATGAATCAACAAAAGTTCTTCTCAGACCGATGTATAAACCACATAAACAAAAAAAAAAAACAAAACAATGGGCAAAACCAAAGGAGAAAATAAAACTCCACGAGGGGAGAAAACAAAGCCAGTGAACAATTACAATCAGTGAAAGGAACTCAGGATATCTTACTTGGGGTAGCTAGAGAGGCTTTAGCGAGACAAGGCAGGAAACAGAGGACAGAGACTCAGAAACCGAGTGAGGAACCAAGGGAAAAAACACAACTTAAATACACTGGGGGAAACAAGGCACAGGTGAGCTGGATAACGCTAACAAGGCCACACGAGGAAGAACTAAGGTAGAGGAGAACACAGGGGACCTCTAGAGGCATGGAGACAAACTACAGGAGGTAGGATGCTGACAACGGAATAATTAGATTAAGATGTTTACATGATTTGGGCCAACTTCTTCAAATCCATTTACATGCTACTTGCCGTTACTCTGATTATTTGCTGAGGAATGTGATGTTTTAATGCTTTTTTATAAATAAATATTTATTACAAAAAATAACTTTTTGCAAATATGTCTCTTTAAAAACAGCTTGGCATAAGGAAAATTAGTCAGTCAGTTTGTGAGTCTTTTTAAACAATTTATTAAAAGCACCACTTCATAAGAGTCATTTTCGACAACACTGGATACGCTGTCTGTTTTGATTCACTAAAAAGAATCGGTTTATAAGAGTGATTTGTTTGTCGGACTACACTGGTTGCTCTGTCTGTTTTGATTCACTAAAAAGAATCGGTTCATAAGAGTCATTTGTGTGTGAATCGGAATACACGTGATGGATGTTGTTGTGTTTCGCCCGCGAGCACAAACTAATTTCAAAGACGTGTTTCCTTCCCATTATTTTGCGACATATTATCTTTTTTTAACTCCCCAACATTCAATTCAGATTGCAAACGGACATTCACAACTCGTGAAAATATGTTTTCTTTTGCCATGGGGCTGTAGATGGGGAGCACAACTGCTGGAAAACGGTGCATGGAACTGCCGTTTTACACGAAGGCGAAAAGTAAGTGCGGCTTCTTTTTTGCGATGTTTTCGAACCTGTGCTTGAGTGGATCATGATCCGTCAGCAGCACTGGTGCAGGCACTCTTCAGTCAGAGAGGAAGAAATGCAATTAAAGAGTTTACATGCCAGTATAAAGTTATTAAAATAGGAGTACTTCACAAATCTTACTGTGATTATCATTACTCTGATTATAAGCATAATTGCAATATCATAATCACAATATTCTGTTTACATGAGCTACAGTTTACCCCAGTATGAGGGTGCATGTAAATGCAGCCATTGACTGATTGACTGGCTTGTTAGGGGTTCAAGCGCTTAGCGCTGAAACCCTATTGTAATTGTTAAGATTTTTAGGGGTTCAAGCGCTTAGCGCTGAAACCCTATTGTAATTGTTAAGATTTTTATTAGGGGTTCAAGCGCTTAGCGCTGAAACCCTATTGTAATTGTTAAGATTTTTATTAGGGGTTCAAGCGCTTAGCGCTGAAACACTATTGTAGTTGTTAAGATTTGTATTATTATTATTATTATTATTATTATTATTATTATTATTATTCCACCATAAAACTGATCAGGCAGAGCGGGCCGTAAGGCCTAGAGACTTGAAACTTGGTAGTAGTATTGCTCGCTACTCAGAAACACGGACTCGGCCAAATCGGTCAATAGGGGGCACTACAGCGATCAAAAATGCGAAACTGCTCATAACTCCTAGACTGTTTGTCGTAGACTCAAGTGCTTTATGCGAAAACATCGGAAATAGGAGTGGCCAATATTACGTAAATGGCTATAATTCTTGAAGGACATGAGATATCTTCACAAAACTTGGCATGCTTATGTAAGAGGTCAATCTTTGGTCACCCAGAAAAATTGGTGGTGCTATAATTCCAAAAAAAATTCCAAAAAATAAACAATGTATTTGCATACATTGTCTTTGTCTCAGCTGCCATCCTAGTCTATATGGACATTCTCGTATGTTGAAAAACATGGCCGCCATCGGCCAATCAAATTTCAGCAGCTATTACACAAGGTTAACAATGACCGATCAGAATGAACCTGGTGGACCTATTTGACTCTTGGTCTGAGAGGGTTGTGCAAAGTTTAAAAAATAATCAGCCACTAGGTGTTGCGATCACGATTTTTGTAGGTGTTAATTGTTGTATATAATGCAGTGTTGTGAAAAAACACAAGTAATATATATCACCTGATAGCTCTTCTCATTCTAAACAACTTTGCCTCAAGAAGCATTGGTGTCTGTCAAACCATTCTGTAAATATTTCAGATAATGTTAAAAACCTTCTTTTGCAAACTAGTCCTAGGTTTTTCGCCGGATCGGAACCAAACCAGTGCAGAAATATACTCTGGAGTCTGATTATCAATAATTATCAAAAAAAGTTGAAATTTAAACTCTTAGTCACTAAGGGGTGCCAAAACGTTTGAAAAGGGCCGGCCATTTTTACTAAAATGGCTATAACGCCCGAACGAAATTAGATATTTTCACCAAACTTGGTACACATGTGTATGAGCTCAATCTGAGGTCATGAAAAAAAAAAACTGGTGCTATAACAGGAACAAACATGAAAACAGCTCTAACTACGCAACCATTAGTCTGATTGAGTTGAAAATCGGCATGCAGTGTCTTTGTCCAAGGTGCCATGAATATCTTTGAGGACATTGGCGTATCTCAAAAATCATGGCCGCCATCGGCCAATGAAATTTGAGCACCTATTAGACAAGGTTATTGGAGGCTGATCGGTACAAAACTCGGTGGGCCTGTTCGACTCCTGGCCCTAGAGGTCTGTGAGGAATTTAAAAGAAACTGGACACCCTTTACCCATTGGTAGCTATAACAGTGTCATTTAGAAAATGGGCGTGGTCAAGTGTACAAATAAGCCCATAATTCCTAAACAAAAACTCAGAACTTCACGAAATTAGGTGAGCACATGCGACATATGATTCTAAACAAGCATGCAGACTGTTATGGAGATCGGACCATAGGTGGCGCTATGAGCTTTAAAAAGCTTTAAAAACCATGTATTTCCTTAGTAAATTGCCTGTATTGGTTGTAAATGGTCTATTCCATCTATGATCTAGGTGGTTACATGCTAGCTAAATAAAACATAATACCTTTTTACGCATGTGCTTAAAGGCCTTAAACCACTTGAACCCGGTTAATTGCTGCTCGCAGCTATATTTATTATTATTATTATTATTATTATTCCACAATAAAACTGATCGGGCAGAGTAAACCAAAGGCCTAGAGACTTGAAACTTGGTCAGATGGTAGTAGTTTTGCTCGCTACTCAGAAACATGGACTCAGCGAAATCGGTCAATAGGGGACGCTACAGCGATCAAAAACGCGAAACTGCTCATAACTCCTAGACCGTTTGTCGTAGACTTTATACCATTGTAATCCTTGGCTCAAACCAAACAAAACGTATATCTCCGATTTCATTGCCACCTATAAAAATGTTCCGCCATCTTGGATTTTTCAAAAAACCTACTTTTGCAAACTAGTCCTAGATTTTTCGTCTGATCAGGACCAAACCTGTGCCAAACGATTCTATGAAGTCTCAATAGCAAAAGTTTTCTAAAAAAGTTTGAACTTTCAACTCAAGCTAGCTACGGTATGCAAAAACATTGGAAGTAGGAGTGGCAAATTTTACATAAATGGCTATAACTCTTGAAGGAAATGAGATATCTTCACCAAACTTGGCATGCTTATGTAAGAGGTCAATCTTTGGTCGCCCAGAAAAGTTGTCACGGTTTTGCCACATGGTGGCGCTATAATACCAAAAAACTTGAAATTGGCTGTAACTATGAAACCATTGCATACATTGTCTTTGTCTCAGCTGCCATCCTAGTCTATATGGACATTCACATATGTTGAAAAACATGGCCGCCATCGGCTAATCAAATTTCAGCAGCTATTACACAAGGTTAACTATGACCGATTGGAACAAAACTTGGTGGACCTATTTGACTCTTGGTCTGAGAGGGTTGTG
The DNA here is from genome assembly GCF_019703515.2 of Myxocyprinus asiaticus. NCBI lineage: Eukaryota > Metazoa > Chordata > Actinopteri > Cypriniformes > Catostomidae > Myxocyprinus > Myxocyprinus asiaticus. The sequence continues at coordinate 17,200,263 of NC_059345.1, read as the reverse complement.
CAAAGTAAAAAAAAAATCGGCCACTAGGTGGTGCTATCACGATTTTTGTAGTTGTTAATTGTTGTATATAATGCAGTGTTGTGAAAAAACACAAGTAATATATATCGCCTGATTTCTCTTCTCATTCTAAACAACTTTGCCTCAAGAAGCATTGGTGTCTGTCAAACCATTTGGTAAATATTTCAGATAATGTTTAAAACCTACTTTTGCAAACTAGTCCTAGGTTTTTTGCCCGATCGGAAGAAAACCAGTGCAGAAATATATTCTGGAGTCTGATTATCAATAATTACCAAAAAAAGTTGACATTTCGGCTCACGGTTGCTAAGGGGTGCCAAAACGTTTGAAAAGGGCTGGCCATTTTTACTAAAATGGCTATAACACCTGAACGAAATGAGATATTTTCACCAAACTCGGTACACATGTGTATGAGCTCAATCTGAGGTCACATTAAAAGCCGCGGAGTTTGGCCAATTGCTGGCGCTATAACAGGAAAAAAACATGAAAACAGCTCTAACTACACAACCGTTAGTCTGATTGAGTTGAAAATTTGCATGCAGTGTCTTTGTGCAAGGTGCCACGACTGTCTATGAGGACATAGGACTCAAAAAGCATGGCCGCCATTGGCCAATGAAGTTTGAGCACCTATTAGACAAGGTTAACGGAGGCCGATCGGCACAAAACTTGGTGGGCCTGTTCGACTCCTGGCCCTAGAGGTCTGTGAGAAATTTGAAAGAAATTGGACACCCTTTACCCTTTGGTAGCTATAACAGTGTCATTTAGAAAATGGGCATTGTCAAGTGTACAAATTAGCCCATAATTCCTAAACAGAACTCAGAACTTCAGGAAATTAGCTGAGCACATGCGACATATGATTCTAAACAAGCATGCAAGCATTCTATGGAGATCGGACCATGTATTTCCTTAGTAAATTGCTTGTATTGGCTGTAAATATTCTATCTATGATCTATGTGGTTAAATGCTTGCTAAATAAAACATAATACCTTTTTATGCATGTGCTTAAAGGCCTTAAACCGCTTGAACCCCGTTAATTGCTGCTCGCAGCTATATTTTTAATTTGCAATTAAAGAGGAGGCAGTGGTGTACTTTTTTAATTAGAGGTTATGTGTGAGTATGTGTGTGTGTGTGTATTGATGTAAGGTCAAGGCCTTGACTTAAAAGGCACCCTGGTGTCCATATGGACATCCAGAGAAATGCCACTGAGCATGTGAAATGTGCTTCATTGGTCTTAGCTGGACTCCACAGCAACACACTGCAGGGAAGTTTGGGAAATGGTGTGTGTGTATTTGCACATTTGTTTTTGTTTATCACTGTGAAACTCTTTATGTATGTCTTGATGGTATTCTTCAGCATGATGACACACGAAAGTTACACATGTGAAACCTCTACCTATCTATCATCATTGCTTTTTACCGCCATAATAAGGATAATGGGGCACACAAGCAGTGAAATTGTATATGGTGCCTACGTGCAGGATGGTCTACATGGAGGAAACTGGCTACATATATTGAGCATTATCTGCCATTTAAACAATATTTTTTTTCCCAGTCTGTGCAAGTGACTAAAGCTTTTTTCCTTATTTCCAAAATGACAGCTCTTCAACTTTTCCTCACCCTTTTTTATTATGAATGCCTTCCTGAGCTACCTGCACGACAACATTTACAAGTAAGACATGTTTCTGAATCAACATACTTTGTTGGTCCTACTGTAATCAAACAATCTTTGTCTAAAAACCCTAACCTACCCCTAAAATAAGAATGAAATGATCGGTTATAAATATTAAGCCCCTAATTAGAGACAGACCGATATATCTGCCAGGCTAATAAATCTGCCTGTATTTGGCAATTTTGAGATTAAAGGCATCAACCAATAGCAGACTGGTTGATTAACAGAAGTGTTCGTTCCCCCTAGTGTCGGTTCCAAAACCTACCAACAGTCTAATTAAATGACATTGCAAAATTTAGTTTTTCAATATTTCTAGTGATTTTTGAATAAATGTGTGTTAAAAAATGTGTTTAATTTTTGTTTATGGGTGTACATCTCAATACTGTTGTGGCGGGGGGGTTGTACATTGCTGCAGCACCTGTTTTCACCCTCTGTCTGAAATGCTCAATGTAGCCATGGAGCAATGGAAGAAGGTGGCCTGGTCTGATGAATCACGTTTTCTTTTAGATCATGTGGACGGATGGGTGCGGGTGTGTCGTTTATCTGGGGAAGAGATGGCAGCAGGATGCACTATGGGAAGAAGGCAGGCCGGCAGTGTCCTGGCATTCATGTGGATGTTACTTTGACATGTACCACCTACCTAAATATTGATGCAAACCACGTACACCCCATCAATGCAATGGTGTTCCCTGATGGCAGTGGCTTCTTTCAGCAGGATAATGTGCCCTGCCACACTGCAACAATTTGTTCAGGAATGGTTTGAGGAACATGACATAGAATTCAAGGTGTTGACTTGGCCTCCAAATTCCCCAGATCTCAACCTGATTGAGCATCTGTGGGATGTGCTGGACCAACAAGTCTGATTCATGGAGGCCCCACCTCGCAACTTACAGGACTTAAAAGATCTGCTGCTAATGCCTTGGTGCCAGATACTACAGGACACCTTCAGAGGTCTTGTGGAGTCCATGCCTCGACGGTTCAGAGCTGTTTTGGCGGCACAAGTGGGACCTACACGATATTAGGCAAGTGGTTTTAATGTTGTGGCTGATCAGCGTATATACAGTATATATATATATATATATATATATATATATATATATATATATATATATATATATATATATATATACACACACTACTGGTCAAAAGTTTTGAAACACTTGACTGAAATGTTTCTCATGATCTTAAAAATCTTTTGATCTTAAGGCGTATGCTTAAATGTTTGAAATTAGTTTTGTAGACAAAAATATAATTGTGCCACCATATTAATTTATTTCATTATAAAACAAAAATGTAATAAAAAAAATAAAAAAAAGTTTTTGAAATTGATGACTTGGACCAAATAATAAAGAAAAGCAGCCAGTAAGTGCCCAACATAGATGGGAACTCCTTCAATACTGTTTAAAAAGCATCCCAGGGTGATACCTCTAAAGAAAATGTCAAGAGTACATTTCTGCAAAATCTAGGCAAAGGGTGACTACTTTGAAGATGCTAAAATATAACACAGTTTTAATTTATTTTGGATTTTGTTTAGTCACAACATAATTCCCATAGTTCCATTTATGTTATTCCATAGTTTTGATGACTTTTATTCTAAATGTGAAAAAAAATAAAAAAAATAATAATAATAATTATAATAAAGAATAAGTGTTTCAAAACTTGTGTATATTATTATTATTATTATTATTATTATTATTACATAACTATAGAGTGTGGTGAAATATATTATCATTGCAGTTGTTAGACAACAGAAGTGGTGTCAGCTCATATGCACATCCTATTCAAAAACAGATATCGATGATGAAAACCAAACCTTCAAAGGAAATGCACAGAAAAGTTTGCTTTTATTCTCCATGCTTCAAATGTTAAACAGATGTGTCTCATCAGTTTATGGTCTGTAGTTTAATTTGACAATAGACCAACAAGATATAATGGACCAAATTTCAATAAATAAAAGGAAAAAGAACAAAAGGTCAGTCTGCAGGGTCAGTTGGAAGGACACTTGCTGGCTGTGCATTACCGGGGTCTGCCCTGGTGCTGCTGGTCTAACTGATGAACTTGAGAATTGTCCCTGAGGGCAGATAAAAAAAAACAACTATGTGATTCTTCATTTAAAATGGCCTAACTCAATGCAAAGTAATGATATCAGCTAAGTTTACATAAATGAAAAAGTTTTTGCATTTTATTTGGACTTTGACAACATGAAATCAAACTTGACCCTATTTACTTACGATATAGATTTGGTCTTATTGTGAACAATTCATCAGAGCACATTATTCCAATGAAAAGATATTGTTCTTCATAGTCTTTCATCAAAATTACTCATAACATTTACATGTACATTACAATGTTAGGTACAGTCGATAGCCAGTGACAAATTAAATAAATAAAAGAATCTGAGAACCTTTATTTCACTGATGCTGGCTTTGGTGTGTGACATCTGGTCTCCCCTTGCCCCCATGACCTCGCTGGGTAACAGGGCCATATTGCAGCGGTGGGGTGCTGGGGCCATCCCAGGAGCAGTGTGGATGGATGCAGAGTCGCCAGTAAGAGTGCGGCAGTGGCCCAAATCTAGGCGCAGGCTCTGATGGCGGGGCTGCCTGACACAGATGTGCTCCAGGCGGGCATGGTTTGTCACAGGCGGTTAAGGTGATGGCTACTCACACTTCATTATGTCCGTCTCACAGGTCAGTGAGCGACAAGCCATGTCACTGCGCTCCACTGGGCCGACCCATCCCAGGGCCCCCCCCCACACCTTACATATATGCACACAACCCACCTAACTGTAAGACCATCACCCTCTCTTGTATTAAAACAACATATTGTAAAACTCTTCTTTATTGATATTGTCACACATTGTTTCAAATCACATCAGCCAAAAGGCATCTAAAACACACTGACACATCTTAAGTTCAATCTCAAATTGCTTCAGACATGGTCCAAAATGTAACTCCTGATTCATCACATGATGTAAAATCTTTTAAAAGCTGTTTAGACATATCTAGATAATATAAATACTAATATACTATATACATTTAATAACAGATCAGTTCTAATATAGTCGAAAATCAAGTTGATTTGTCTCAGCACATGGTTCTTGGGAAAATATTTTAGGTTACCTTTAGCAACCTTTGGTGTCTTAAGCTAGACTTTTACATTTGCTTAAGAAAGTGGTGCTTCCAGTGCAAAATGTATTGCCCCGACGCTAAGATGTTTTTGGTGGTTACCAAGGGCATCACCGGATGGTTGCTTACTTGCTCAGATCAAAAGTGTCTCTTTGATATTGTGGTCCATATGATATTTACCTCAAGTGGAATTATCAGTTTTATAACAGTGTTATAACAGTGTTGGAAAATTAGCCAATCTTCACTGACTGGCATTAATGAGAGTTACCTCATCATACTCAAAATAAAGTAACTTTGAAAATAAAATAAAAATATTTGTTTTGGTTAATTGGCAAATCATTAAGCTTCAGTAAGGTTCAAGATTAGTTCATAATCTGGTAACATTTTACAATAAGGCTCCATTTGTTAACATTAATTAACAACATTAGTAAGCATGAGTGACCAGTGAACAATACTTTTACGGCATTTATTAATCTTGGTTAATGTTCATTTACTAATACATTTTTAAATCAAAAGTTTTATATGTTAACATTAGTTAATGCACTATGAACTAACATGAACTAACAATGAACAACTGTATTTGTATTAACTAACATTAACAAAGATTAATAAATGATGTAAAATATTATATATTATATTGTTCATTGTTAGCTCATGATACTAAATGCATTAACTAAAGTTGAATGGAAACTTATTATAAAGTGTTACCTATAACTGTAATATCACCCCTGTGTCAAAGCCAAATAGAGGACTGTTGTTAATGTTATTGCTTTTGTTGTTTTGAAATTTAACTTCATTCTTTGTCTTAAGGCTCATGTATTGTTTGTTATGTAAATTAATTGGTTTTCACTTTCACGCCACAACACAATGCAAGCAGAGCATGTAAACCAGGGCGAGATACTCTGATTAAACTTAACGTAATTTGCTTCAGCTGTGCAGAATAGATCTCTGTTCAGAGAACGGTGTGCATTTTACACAATGTGCATTAAGTGATTATTCTGGCTCGTAGTACCATATTTGGAGTTAGGTACAAAATGTGTGACTCCGTGTCACATCGCAAGATGAACCTTGCGATTTAACATGAGCTGCTAATGAGTCGCATAGTGAGTGTTATTGTGAAATTGCATTAAATGCCAGGACATGCAAAGGATAATTGAGTAATACAGCGACAAACAGTGGTTGTGTTCACACTTTTTTTTATAAACGAGGAAAGGACCCTTATAAAACAACAGATTGAAGGACAACTACAACAAGCTATCAACTAGATTTTTACATTTTCTGAAGAAGGCCCAAGACATAAGAGCCCACCCCCCCCAAGTTTCTATGGTACTCTGTTTCCTAGGTATGGCTTGAGTTTCAAGCCATTTAAAGTCTATGGGACTTTTTTTTGCATCTTTAACATTCACCAGGCAAAGATTATAGACAAGTAAATAGACAAGTAATAGCACACCTCTCGTTAACAAGCTGCATAATTTCAGGTATCATTCATATCCATAGCATAAATGAACGAAACACACATAAATGATAGTAATTCGTGCCTTAGAAAGCTACTTGCATTTTAAAGCAATCGAGAGATTGATAAAATGAAATCTTTTGTATCTCTGTTACTTTTTTATTCCCTTCATTCTGTCATTTCTTTGTCCCCTCCCCATCTCTCTGTCCTTGTCACTGTTTTTTTTTTTTCAGTAATGGCAGTCACAGCGCTCAGGGGCTCTGGAGATATTTCAGAAAATTCTGAGAAATCAATGCAAAATGAAACTGAAGGAAAACATCTAATGTCATTGAGCAATAACTCTCTCCTGCTCTCCTGTCAACAACTTACCTCAGAGCTACGGCCTAGGGTGTGTTTGGCCTCTCGGTCCTATCATGAGACTCACACACATGCACACACACACACACACACACACACACACACACACTGCTCTTTTCTACAGCATTTTCCACGTAAGCTTAATGTGTGAATGGAGAGGCTGTCCTTTTTTTCTGAAACGTATTTTATGGATTTTTCATTTGACATTTAAATCTGAAAGTGTTTGATAATGTTGGTCCAGGTGAGTGGACATGTGCGCCGTTAATGTCATAGAAGCAATACAAATTAACGGGTTGCTTCAGCACTTTTGTTTTTCATGTCACATTTGGTTTTATGACACAATCTGTTAGGTTTAGGGTAAGAAGATATGTTTCACTGATATAAAATTAAATAGAGCGTTAAGGATGAAACATGCTCTACGCAAGTACTTGAATGCAGATGCACCTTATCACGCAATCTCGATTTCAGGCGTTCAGAGCTGTCAGAGCAAAATTCATAACCCTACACAAGTATGCGTTGCAATCTCAAGGTTGCCGCAAGGGGTGCTATAGCGAGATTAGTGTGAACGGACCACTTCAGTTTTGAGTTTTCTCTTTCAACTCAACTACTGTCATGGCAGAGCAACAGTTTGGAGAGAATATTGCTGAGCAAGTAAGTAAAAGTCAAAATTATTTATAACAACTTACCTACATAATAGCACATCCAGTTTAATGGCACAGATTTTTGAAGTTAACTCTATCGCCCCCCCAAGTACTGAGGTTTGTTCCCACCACAGTAACGCAAGAACGCATGTTCAGCTGGACCACATGTTGGCAATGTGTTGGCCGAGTGATTGCATCTGTGTTCACGAACTTGCATAGTGTATGTTTCGACCTTTAATCTTGAAAACCTCACCTGTTGTTTATATCACATTCGCTATTTATGACAGTAACATTTAGGTTTAAGGTAGGAAGGAAGGTTTTGTAGATTTACTCATTAAAGCATTAACCTTAAAAGCTAGTAAATATATGTTCTGGAGAAAATTTCACTTACTTTTAGTGCCACACAGTGGACATTTCACCTCAGAAGACATATTTATTTGGTTGTTTGCTCATCTGCAATACGTCTTTAAGGCGTATGTCAATAAGTATGTCTCGGATGCTTATAAGACATTCAGAAAATGTCTTTAAGATGTTTATGATTTAGAATGATTGTAAATCTGATCTTTTTAAGATGTTTAGCAGATGTTAATTAGATTGTGAGACTTTCCAAATGAAAAGATCTAAAACAGACATCTCGGAGATGTACATGTGCTATCTGTGTTATTATTCAAAAGTTATGGGGTGTACTGGCTTTACATGATGTATGTAGAAAGGGAACTTTACACAGAAAAGGTTGGTAATTCTATGACACTAGTCTCATGTAGTCTTAACATGCATAATGTTTAAGTCTTCTGGCTCTGCTTTAAAAAAAAAAAAACAGTGTGATTGTAGTGTATTTTAACAATTACTCTGTTACTGAAACTTTGCCCCTTAGACTTTCTTTGTTAAAACAAGTTTTTAGTTTGTGTTTATACAAAGTCAAGTAATTTTTATTTTATTTATTTATTTATTTATTTATTTTTTTTTTTCTAATCAAAGCAGTTTTACAGAAATTCATGCTGGAACTTGATTTGAAGCTTTAATGTCTGTAATACAAACTACGGGATGACTGTGGTAATTGGTAGCACAGAGTGACATGGGGGTGTAGGTTGGTGGTGGTGGTGTGTATATTTATGCAGCACAATGAAAAAATAAACTTCCCTTTTTATATATATATTCACAAACATTACACTTCAACTCAAAGACACAAAATATTGGTTATTTTGATTATAGAAATTATTTTGTTCTCCTTGTTCCTATGCACACCTACATTGTTCATGTCATGTCATATCTGATTGTAATTCGCAAACAATTTAAGTCTCGAATTAGGCGTTCTGAACTGCTTTGAACCACTGCAGCACAACCCACATTAATTCCCACAATAATTCACATTGGTCTCACATTTGGCCACCCAAAACCAATGAGCACATCTTCCTTTGTTTAGAAGTGGATCATATTATGAAAATTTGCTCAGCAATGTTGCTCATGTAATACAGAGAAGCAGGCAGACACAAAAAACACTGATAATCCACTGCTGGGTTAAAGAGTGTAGATTTGATTACTGGACCCTTAGGCCGTGTAATGGCCAGGAAGAGCATTTAACACACTTGAGAACACTGAACGCATCCACGACTCATATCACACCCAGTGTGTATATGTGTACGTGTTCTGTAGTCTCCTAGACGGTGTGTTTATGGATTTCACACTTGGCTTGTGCGAATGCTCCACAAACTGTAAGCAACTCAATTTGAAGATTGCCTTCTGCACTGGGGCCTTGGCAGTACTAACTTCCAATTATATCTACTGCAATATAATTTTTGTCACATTAGGAAAATAACATGGCAAAGTGATTAAATAATGATCCGGGGTTATGATCCAGCACCCATGGATGCAGAAAGCTAAATCCTGTGGGTGGAAGTGAAAGTCAACCAAAGTGTGAACATTCCCTGGCTTTCCATATGGCACAGTTCTATCCAAATAAGATTTTTGCTAGCCAACACATTGTGGTAGGAGGTAATGAGGACGCAGTTCCGATCAGTGCACCGCTGGAATGGCCACTGATAAGCGCACCCTGATTTTCTCAGGCGAATGGTGAAGGTGCAGCCATTATGCATCCTAACTACAATGAAATTCAAATACACACAGGAGCATGAGAGTTGGAGAATTTATCTAGCATGAATATAACAGTGCATGGCTCTACAATAATCTGTATTCAAACCCTGTGGTGTTTGGAGTTCACCCATTAATCAGGGTGATCGGATGAGCCCAGTGTGTTTCTGTACCAAATGCCATTGTGCAAGGACATTGTGCCAGGACAAAGTATTGCTACACTAAGTTCCACAAAGTTCTTGTTTGAAGTTTAAATGAAAGCTTATTTTAAAGTTTTGAAGAGAAAACGCCCTACAACCTAATCCTGGCACAGGTTTTCAGGTCTCAGACTGCTTTATAAGATGTCATTCTAAAACAAATGCTTTCACATTTCTTGCCAATAAATAAACACATGTAATAAATGCTTGACGAATTAATGCAGCGTTTGCAGATATTGCTTATTTATCTGAAATTTTGCAGAACAAAGCAGAACCAAGCTATATAGATCATTCTTTACTGAAACATGATATTTCCTTAAGTGCAGTATTGAAGTCATTAATTGCAAGCCCTTTGGACACTATAATGAATAAGAAACAGCTACAATTCAAATGTATATTAGTTAAAATGCTAATTCTTGAGATCAGCAATGGAATTACAACTATAGTGAAATGCTAAATCTGGACATGAGTAATTAAAAAAACTTTAATTCTTGATATTAAAACATTATGTCATTATTTGTGGAAACCCCCCTTCTTGATATAAAATTCGAATTTCATCAAGATTGATATCTGTAACAGCATTTTTACTAGCAGAGTTTCACAATGATCTGCCATTCACTCCTCAAAACAAAATTACAGATATTTAAATTTTGGTTTTATTTAAAATTAATTTCATACCAGTTGAAATTCCAATTTGACACATCAGTTATGCACTACTTACTAGTAAAAACAATCAATAATTACATTGTTTCTGGTGCAGTTATCCATTCCTGATATCAACATTTGAATTACAACTAGTAAAAGTGCTAATGTTTATATCGGTAATTCGGTTTTCAGAATTGGCAATGCTAATTTCAGATATTTATAATGCTATTACTACTCAATTTTTAGATATCTGAAATCCATTCCAGGATATCCTAAATACCAAATATTTGACATAAAAAATTATAATTTAGTAAGAAGTACAAATGAATATGAATAGCTGATATATGAAAGTGGAATTTAAACTTGAAGGAAATTTATTATAGATATCTGTAACAGGGTTTTGAACAGGAGTGAATGACAGATCATTGTGTACTAGTGAATTTTTTTTATATCAGGGTATTTTCGCATTCTGAGTAATGATGTCATTTTTTATATCAAGAATTAATGTTTTTACTAGTGAAAACTCAGGTAGATAATTACAATTAATATACTGCATGTCATCAAATATTAAAGTTCTCAAAATAAATGTATCGGTGCTTGCAAAAGTAAATTATTGCTCATACTTAAGTGTTAGAGATTTTAACAAAATTATCAGACTTATCAGGCATAACTGGTCCTGTACTGTTTGTCCTATGGACATGAATGATACCCCAATTTGTCCAGCTTGTTGAACTGAGGTGTGCTATTACTTTTTGAAGCAATCAGACTTTTTGCCATGTGGACGAAAAAACATGCAAATAAATCCCATAGACTCATTGAAGGAGGGACCCATGTCATAGCTAGGGACCAACATTTCATAGAAGGGGATGGGCTTTTGACTTGAGCCAGTTGGCAACCACCTTGCAATCAAAATCCTGCAATACTATTAAAATGATAGTTTACCCAAAAATGAAAATTCTATCATCATTTACTCACCCGCATGTTGTTCCAAACCTGTAAGGCTTTCTATCTTCTGCAGAACTCAAAAGGAGATGTAAGGAAGAATGTTTGCCTCAATTCACTTTCATTGCTCTAGTAGACTACTTGAAAATGTATTTAACTTTATATAATATTTAAAAAAAGTTAAATAATATTTAACTTCAATTCATAATTGCAAACTCAAAAAGCAACATAAAGAGCAACAGTTCATTCAGATCTATACAACAGTTAATTTTCAAGATCATGACTTTCTTGCATCGGCCTTTGGTGGCAAGAACTAAACTTACATAAACATACATCATTCACACCCCAACAATATTACCTTATTATATTGTTCCAGAAGTTATTAAAATTAGTGTCAAGTCCCCCAAAGTTTTTATCTGTTGATTGATGTTTCATGATGTTTTAAGAGGACCATCACTCCATGACAAGCTTTGAATCACACCTTCCCCAAAAATCAGCAAATACATCCACAGAATCACAACCATCCCCATAATACCTTCCACACGTTCCACACTATGCCACACGTTCCCAGACACCAGGCCTAGTTATACCCAGACCGTTTGCACTACACTGATTACTGATATTAACCCCCAGTGCACACTCATAAAACACACACAAACACACAGCCCCTTCACTGCAGGGGACGTGTAAACTCACCATGCGAAAGCAGGTTGGAGCGTTAAACGCAGGCATATGCCCCAGTGAGGAGTCTTGCCCTGATCTCACAGTCGACTCCACTAGAGTAGGCCACTCAATGGGCTGAGAGAACTGCTGTAATCACGGTTCACACCCGGCCTGCTAATGCTAATGACTGATCTTTCATTCACGCTGGCTGTTGATTGCGTAGGGACAGTTAGAGTTAGCGCTGCTAATGCCTGTGCAGTTCACAGAAAGGGTAATCAGTCAGAGATCTAACATTAATTGCATTTGCCATGCTAACCTGCCGGTCTGAGATGGCAGAATGTTCCCCAGAGGTCCTTTCGTACAGTAGAGGCATTAGAGATATCAGAATTTGGGAAGATATCCTTGAATCATAATTAAAACAAGAACTGCATATAGTATATATATACTGTAAACAAGTAAAAGTAAAAATGAGTGCTCTAGCTTTTAAGTAAATATTATTTATGATTGTTTGTTATCTTTAGAATGCATTATCATGTATTAATTCTTAAGTAGAAAACCTTGTTCATTTTTTCCCCACTAATTTGAGTAAATTTCATAGGTAAATAAAATAAGTACAGTCTTGAAAAATGAATGAGCTTGCATGGTTTCACTGATTGCAAGTTTATTCACACAGTTTTTAATGTTGATTTTGTTGTTACATTTGATAACTTCTTGTTTTGTGAAGTCAAAAGTTACTTTTCTACTCAAAATTACCCATTCATGATAAAATAAATAAATAAAAAAAATTGTTGGTTATTACCGTCATCATGTTTTGTGCACCAAGTGTTGAGGTCTGCGTGCATCTCTGTATCTTGGTTTTAACACCAGTAATGCAAGGTGATGCTGTCTAATATACCACTTAGTATGCATTTAGCTTCCCTATGGTAGGCAGAGGTGTGTAGAGTTGTCAAAATCTTTACTCGAGTAAAAGTAAAAAATTGTTTTTTAAATTACTCAAGTAGAAGTAAAAGTATTAATGTTAAAAATTACTTGAGTAAGAGTAAGCAAGTATCCAGTTAAAAGAATACTCAAGTAGCGAGTAACTAGTTACTTCCACATATAACATACTGGACGTTTACACCCCAAAATTCCATTACATAATACACATTTAAAATGTATTACAGAATAATAATACTAATAATTCTTCTTCTTGTTATTATTATTATTAATGTAAATTGTCATTATACACCCTCTTTTTGTTTCAAACCATATGAATTTCTTTATTTCTTCTGGTGACTGAGACTTAAAGTCCCTAACATTCTGTCTAACATCTTTTGGGTTCCACAAAATACAGAAAGTCAAACGGGTTTGGAACAACATGAGAGTGGGGAAATGATGACAGAATATTAATTTACGATGAGCTATCACTTGAAGGACACATCAGATTTTGGACAAATCTGTCAATTAGAAGAGAAGTTTGGAAACCAGTTTCTTGTAATTATTATGGTGAAAAACACGAACAATGTCCCACAGGCCCAACAATATATAATGCTGAATAAAATGAAGCAAGATCATGCTTTATTAATGCCTACTGTCACTGTTTCAAAAGTCCTGTCGCTTTTTGAAGTCCTGATTGGATTCTTAGTTCAGTGTAGTTACAGTATTTTCAGTGGCGAAAGAATTTATATAATTAGTTCTGTACAATAAGGGTAAACTGCACCTTATTTCTGTGTTTGGAAGCATGTTAGGCTTATTCAGGTTCAGAGCTTGTTCTCTGTTGTCCATAAGAAAAACACGCCGCATCTGTCAAATGCAGAAATGCTGTGCACGTGACATACTGTGACATACTGTCAGCTCACGCTCCAGAAGTAAAACATGCGATCGGCAGAGCAAAAGACATATACACTTAACGCGGATGTTTACATGGATTTATACAGTAGGAACTGATATATTGAAGCACTGATATAAAATGTATACTTATAAACCAAGATTCATTACAGAATCACCCTGAAATGACCATAACGCAGACAAGCTCATGTTATCATTATCGCCAGCACTTACCGCACTGCAATCTTGAAATATCCACTTGTATTGTGGTAAAATGAAGGCACTGTGTGATGGTAGAAAGTGTTTTGAGAGCTAGATGCTGCAGAAGTGATGAGCTCAGCTCGAGTGACAGAGCGCAGCTGTTCCCATTCAAAAATCAATCAGTAAATTACACATTTATTTACACTTATTAAATTAAATGTAGCGACAGGAACGTCGCCCATTGTAATGAAGTAAAAGTTTTTAAAAAATCTTTAGAAAGGTACTTGAAAAGTACCCACCATTAAATATACTCATAAATGTAATTTTTTTCCAAAAGTTACTCAAGTAAATGTTACGAGTAAATGTAGCGCATTACTACCCACCTCTGATGGTATTTTACTTTATGTCATGTGGTACATTATAATACATCTGTTTATAAGGAAAGTTCGAAATGTAAAATGTTCTATTAAAATGTACATTTAAATTACATTTAAACTTCATGACATATTATTGATTAAAGTGAGTAAATTGAACCTAAACATTTCAGTTACTATGGTAACTTTTACTTAGAAATCTGATGTACATGTTACCAGATTTTATTAAATTAAAATGTAGGGTTAGGGATAGTGTTAAAAAACTGTGTGCAAAAACTTGCAAAATAAAAATGTGTAAAAAAAACAAAAAACATTGTCAGCGTGGATAAGATAGATGTACCATGTAAAATTACCAAAACACTGTAGGTACTTCAGTTACTGTTACTACTATTAACCTATAATAAATCAAAATCTTCTTGACATGAGGAGGGGTATAATTATTGGCAAGCGGGCAACAGCAAGAGAGTGGACAAACCATTCGCATGACCAACAGAATGGCAAGCACGTCTCTACACTTTAAATCGGTCGTGCAAGTATAAAAGGTTCAGTTTTGCGTTGTTCGCTCTGCACAGTCGAGGAAATGATAGGGGTGTGATGTGTTAGTCCACCTGCCACTTCGATGATTTTATTTTTCTAAATCTATTTACAAAGCATACTTGCAATACACAATGGTGATCTCTCCTAAATTGCTATTGATTTCCTTTTAAATGAAGGGTTATTAATCCTTTCTTATGCATTAAGGCCTTTTTTGAGAATTTACTTGCAATTTACCAGACCATTTCTCCTCGTATGACATTCATTTCTAACTGTCGCTTATGGCAGCTACTATTGAGTTAAACAGCTTCGAATTTTGCCCTTATCCTTCATCTCACTCCAAGGAATTACATTAATCTATTCTTATAGATCTATATATTCATTAACTGAATGTACTTACCATTACAGTGGTTAAATTACCAAATTGGCAGAAAACTGCCACTGTTACCGATTGGTCAGTACAATCAGCCGCTAAAGAGCCCAGAATTTTGTACTTATCATTCCAAAAATTAAATTAATGTTATTTGTGTAGATCTATTCTTATGGATTAACACTTTTATAAGGAATTTACTTCCGATTAATTTTCGGAATTTGGAGCTCTTCACTTAGCCAGCCACCATTAAACACTGATTTTATGAATCAATGTCATAAAAAGAGAAATAAACTAGGCAAATTTCAAGTAAGCATCCATAAAAAGGCCTTAACGTCCCGAGACCTGAGCATGACTGCTGTGTGCATTTTTTATTTCCCTTTTGGATTTGTAACTAGTAGCACAGTCTAATAAACATGCAAAAAAATAATTCTTGAGCAAATAGTTTTCCTAAAAATGTATGGTAACATATGTGGACAGCGGGACTAAGTTGTGAAATTTTAAATAATACCAAGCTTTAATGTTTTTTTTTTTTTTTTTTTTTTAATCAAATTGTTTATTATGTTTCCAGGAGTGTTGGTTATTCATGTTTTGAGACATTACAGGCATTACATCAGAAATTAGTGTAATTAATTTTGATTCAAAATAATGGCCAGCATCATCCAATCACTGACAAATGTTATTTGTTGTATCCCAACCAGTTAAACAGTATAAATTCTGAATCTATGTACTGATTACCATTGTCCCATGTCTGCCAAATATATTGAGTGGTCCAAACATCATCTGCAGCCTGAAACTAAACTTTTGTTCAGATTTTAGGAGGGAATGCACTTAGCGGCCTAGGAAAACTATAGGATGCTCCCTTGCTCCCTATTTAGTGAATAAACTCCAGTGTGCTGTCTGTCTGCACTGGTCTCAGAACAGTTTGAAATGCACCTTATTTTCATCATAACTCCATATAAAGCCTCTGAAAGCAACATTTTTCAGCTTTTGGATGAACCCATTGATTCTCAATGTGAAAATGCACAGTAAATATAGGATTTCTATGGAAACAAATGCACATTACACATTAGTACTAAAGTAGTACACATTAGTTTAGGCCTACATTGTGTTTAGCAGTGTGACGTTTCACTCAAATGTGACATTTCGCTCAAATGTAAAAAAACAAAAATGCATATAACAGGTTTCAATATAAAAACTTAATTAGGTTTCTTACCAGATGTAGTTTTTTTGGCATTTCTGCCAAAGACAAACTCCGCTGTGATCGGCACCATGTTGTTTTGTCACATGACTCAGTATGTCAAAAGTTTAACCCTCTATTGACAGTCCACTGAACCTTACTGAACCTTTTATACTTGCGTGACCCACTTAAAGTGCAGAGACGTGCTTGGCGCTCTGTGGGTCGCACAAATAGTTTGTCAACTCTCCTGCTATTGCCCACGCACCAAAAATTTCCCCTCTGTGTGCCAATGGTGGTACGTGCGCCTTAGCAGCAGTAATAAGCAGTCTGTTCCCCAACCCACACCGTGCTAATAGTACAGCCCACAGCACAAATTGTAAGACACAAAAAAATTGAAAATTGGTGATAAGTCATTTATTCAAAAAAACATTTCTGAAGTTATACATTTAGAAAACTTACATTTTAAGAAAGGAAGAGTACAGGTCAATTATCTATTTATGAAGTAACCAGAAAAAAATGAATAATGAAAGTTTCAAATCGTTTTTCTATTTTTGCATTTGAATTGGTATGGTATGAAAACACAACTGTAAAGCTTACATAGGCCTTTCATGCAATACTAGCCAAATAGTGAGCATTTTAAATTACATGTTATAAATGCTTAATAAATAAATAAAATAAAAAAATAAATAAAAAAAACATAAAAAAAGGCCCTAATACTTTAAGTCAAAATGTGGAAAGAAATAGACTATTATAGTGAGATTAAAAGGAGGGATTATGTAATTTTACAACAGCATGCTTTTTGTTTCTATTAACTCTATGTCTTGACTCACTTGTGTTGTCAGTTTCCTTGTCATGTTGGTGTCTGAAGAATGGTACTACTCTGAGTGGTGTCCAAACATACCTAATTCTATTACCTGAAGTCCTCTTCTAAACATCTTTTCAAGTCTTTATGCTCATTTACAACATATATATTATATAATAAAGCCTGATTATCATTAAACCATACTGAACTGATTATGTAAATGAACAAATGCTTCATATGTGTCCACTCTACATTAAGATATGTTTTTTAGATTACTAATTGAATAAGTGTTTTTAAATATTTATAATATGTAAGGTAAAATGGCTCACGATTTGGCAGGTTTTGCATTAAAGTCGCCCTTTTTATGCATGTTTTTTATAAACACATATCAATGATTTATATGCATTTGTAAATGTAGTCATCTGTCATTACTGAACCCCTTCAAAAGCCTTTAACAAATGGAAAATTAATGTAAAATGTTACCTTTTGGTAGAAACAATGCCGTGTTTATGCACACACACCATAAACTACTCAAATAGAACAATTGAGTCAGCAAACCCATTCAAGAAATGTTAGGTGTCTTCAGGACACATCGGAAAGGATACTAGAGCAGTGTTATCACAACACATTTTCTAACTGAGCACACATTCCCCCTTCTCCATCTCCTTTCGCTCAGGATCAGAAATGCGTGCTCAAAGTCAAATCATCCTAAACATGACAAGTATCACAGACGGGTCACTGAGAAGCATGTTTCCCTCTCAAAGCAGCAAGGGCGAATCAAAGAAAGAAAGATAGAGAGAGTCTGAATGTGGCAGTGAGAAGTGTAATGGATATTGAACCTGATATGAAATATTGAATAGAAATGCTGTCTAGAATGTGTTATGATCCTTAAAAATATTTGAGAGAATTTCTGTAATTGCTTTATTGTGCAACTGGCTGTTACTAATGCAGGAACACTAGCTAAGCATGCAAGTCAAGTAAACTAAATCTCAAGTGTCAATAAGAAAACACAGTGCGGGTGAGTCAACTGTTTTGTCCAGATCAATTAATTTGTTCAAAAATCATTTAAAGGCATCTAATGTAGACAATGACTTAAATACACCTCTTCTATAATGAATAGGCCTATGTTTTACATTTTTGAATTAAAATTAATGTTTATATTTTTTGTGTGGTTTAAAGGAAGAATATCTCTAGGTGGTGTTACCATCCTGAGAGCATAATTAAGGAAAAAGTCTAAAGACTGAAATTCTTAAAATCTGTTGGCATAATCATTTACTGTTATTTATATTTGACTCCACATTATTCTATTCTTTATTCATGACATAACTCTTCTATTCTCTATCTAGCTGAAATGGCTTTGTTATTTCTCGAGGCTGCTATGACAGTGGTTTCAGTCAGTAGGGGGCGCTAAAGGACTGTTCACTATGAGCAATATGAAGCTACAACAAACTGTAAATTGTGAAACTGGATTATTATTGCCTTTCTGTAACATCATTACCTTGTTCTGTACCAACCTTTTCACATATGTACTTTACAGATACACTTTCCAATAAGAGCAATAGAATAGATTCAGATGGGTTGCCTCACAGTAATATTTCTGCTCTTATGCCTTGATTTAATTATAATGCTTTTTAATGTCCCCCTCAGTGCACACACCTAGAGTCCAGACAGATTGAACTTAATTTATAATTAGTGGGAATGTAGGTGCATTCAGAATTCTGCTTAAATACATACTGTCGTTGTCTGTTGGACAAAATATTTTAATAGGCACAGAATATTTTTATGGCCCTTCTTATGACATCCCTGGAGTAAACACACTCTAGTCAGCACTGGACAACATTTTTCAATGTTGGATAACAAGTTTAATCTAAAAGTATCAAATGTACAATAGAGGCTAGGATACGAAGGGTGTACTTATACAGTGTGCATACTGTACATAGATACTTAATGGGAGTTCCCAGTTGTTTCATTTAAGTATCAACCTTGTCTCAGATGTTTCTTTTAAAATTTCTCAGGATAAAAAAATAAAAAATGGATTCAAATGAAATAATTGTTGAGAGTACAGAGCTATAAATTAACTTGCAATAGATAATTTGGTCATGGAATAGAACAGAAAAATATAATAAGAAATCTTTGAGTTCAAATGTCTGAGTGAAATCTTTTTATTGCAGACTTAAGTTGGTAAATTAAAAACAATGTGTGGCATTGTTGAGATCTCTTCTGAAACTTTAGAAGAGGCGTGAGATTACTATGGCCTTTTTCTCATGAGAAAAATCAGAGAGTTGGGAGACATAGGCAAATCTCTCCATATGCTCTACACTTAATCTCATTGCTGTCTATGAGAAACAACTGAGAAATTAAAGAAATCTAATTTGTGATTTTTCATTCCTTTTAGTCAGTGTGTGGTCAAAACGGTAGGCTATTTTTAACAGTCCTGTTAAAACAGTTTTCCAAAGACCAACCCAATGATCTTAGAATCATATCAATGTATATTTGTATATTTATATAGTTATCCTCAAAATACCAGTAATAAATAATAAATAGTTTTGCTAGTATGACCAACTGATTGTGTATTATCCTGCATATACTGTAACATGGCAACTTATCAAAAACAAATGTGTGTAGAAATAGCCAAAAAGTGATATGAGACATTAAACTAGCACAGCTATGTATGTAATTGTTTGCCTGGGACAACAGTCAGTTATACAGTTTAAACAAAAAACATAATACAAAATAATAATAATAAAAAAATAATTGCCTGCAGAAAACTATTTTAATTGACCAATCAGAATCAAGTATTACTGTACAATAGTACTGACAGGGTTGGGGAGTAACGGAATACATGCAATGGGATTATGTATTTAAAATACAAAATATAAGTAACTGTATTCCACTACATTTACATTTTAAATAATTGGTAATTAGAACTCAGTTACATTCAAAAAGTATTTTGATTACTGAACAGATTACTTTGCATTTTATTGTCATTTTTTTCATTTAATATTTCACATGGAAAACATTTATCCACTTACATGATGCGATCAGAGGAGCATTTGAACAGCGGTGAAACACTTTCTTAAGATGTGTTACATTCGTACAAGCAGACAGAGAAATAAGTTTGAAGTAAGTTTGGAGCAGCAGAAATAGAAATAAACCTTGTGTAAATTGTCATGTGAACGTTTAGCTTTATGCTAAGCTAAAATGCTATTTCATTTTACATCCACCTGTTACTAGGCACGATCATATTTTTTCTATTAAGAAAATCCACGTTAGATCGTAACTCTTTTTATCTAGTAAGACTTTTGATATTAGGGCAAAAATCTTATTCTTGATGAGAATTTTTGTATTGTTTTTTTTTTTTCTGTAAAAACATTTTAAAATCCTTAAAACAAGATCAAATTACTTTGTCTTGTTTTAGAAGCAAGATATGAAGGTTTTTTTCAGAGAATGTATTTTTAATGTTTATTTTGTCTCACTGTACAGACATATTTTATTTTCACTTGTTATTTTTGCTACTGGTTCAAGTTAAACAATCTACCAGTGCTGATCCAAATTATTTATATTATGTTACTGACCTTGAGTAATCTAGCAGAATACATTACAAATTACATTTTACAGCATGAATTCTGCAATCTCTAGTGGAATACATTTTAAAAGTAACCCTCCCAACCCTGAATACTGAATATGTACTTTACATAGTGAGAATAAATTTATTGTATTCTTGTTTGAGTGATTTGTATGACACGTCTTATTCTGATGCATATGCTTGTTATATTACACAAACCTCGACACCCCTCTCCGCAAGCCATGAAATCCTCCCTTGCGTTTGTTTGTTGTGCCTGCTATGACCCCCTGTCCACAGCCCTGTGAGTGCAGCCACAGAAAGTGCCTCTGTTAGGGCTCTGGCCTCGTGGGTGAAATGGCAGGACCCAACAGGGTGGACGCTAAAGTTGCCCAATACTTTCACTGCTGATTCTTCTGGTCCAGCAGTTCAGGCACCACTCACTGTGAGACTGGGTCACTTCTCTTAAAGTCAGTGTTGCAAGGACATTTATGATGGTGACATCCACTGGACTCTGCATATAGTGAGACTTGAGACCTGAATATAAAGGGCCATTCCAGAACAGTGTTTCCTATATTTCTAAACTCAGGGCACAGATTCTGTTTAGTCCCAAAATAAATTGCTCTTTTAAATGCCCGTTAATACAATTTATTTCACCACATAGCCATCTGTTTGTGTAACTAGGATATAGTATCATGTCTTTCTCTATACACTCACCGAGCACTTTATTAGGAACACCTGTATACCTACTTATTCATGTGATTATCTAAATAGCCAATCGTGTGGCAGCAGTACAATGCACAAAATCATGCAGATATGGGTCAGGAGCCTGAGTTTATGTTCACATCAACCATTAGAATGGGGAAAAAAATTTGATCTCAGTGATTTCGACCGTGGCATGATTGTTGGTGCCAGTGAGTGTATAGAGAGTGAGTGGCAGTTCTGCGGACGGAAATGCCTTGTTGGTGAGAGAAGTCAATGGAGAATGGCCGGACTGGTTCGAGCTGACAGAAAGGCTACGGTAACTACAACTCTGTACAATTGTAGTGAGCAGAATATCATCTCAGAATGCACAACATGTCAAATCTTGAGGCAGATGGGCTACAACAGCAGAAGACAACATCGGGCACTTTTTTAGGACAATAATAATCTATGTTCCTAATCTGTGACATGCACAGAATGGGGGCAGCAGTAGCGAAAGCCCCTGCCCCTTTCATTCACAAATCTAAAGGTGCCCTTTTCATCGTCCAGAAAAAGGCGAGAAATTTTAATAATTAAAATAGTTAAATTAAAATAGTTAAATAGTCAAATAAATATTATGAGATTTCTATGTAAATCACTGGAGTGTTAATGAAAATTAAGCAGAGGAGGGGCCTGGGTAGCTCAGCAAGTGAAGATACTGACTACCACCCCTGGAGTCGTGAGTTCGAATCCAGGGCGTGCTGAGTGACTCCAGCCAGGTCTCCTAAGCAACCAAATTGGCCTGGTTGCAAAGGAGGGTAGAGTCACATGGGGTAACCTCCTCGTGGTCGCTATAATGTGGTTCTCGCTCTCGGTGGGTGCATGGTGAGTTGTGCGTGGATGTCGTGGAGAATTGCCTGAAGCCTCCACACGCATTATGTCTCCGCAGTAATGCGCTCAACAAGCCACGTGATAAGATGCGTGGACTGACGGTCTCAGACGTGGAGGTAACTGAGATTCATCCTCCGCCACCCGGATTGAGGCGAGTCACTACGCCACCACGAGGACTTAGAGTTCATTGGGAATTGGGCATTCCAAATTGGGGAGAAAAGGGGAGAAAATTAAAAAATTTAAAAATTAAGTGGAGGTGCCTTTAAGAGCACACGCTATAGCAGATCGGGGGCAGATTCCAGTCACAAGTGATCCTCCCTATGCCCTATACTCACTCCGAAGAGCAGAGCCCTTGAACTGGGTACTCTGAAGGAAACATACCATTTCTGTAAGAATGTACCTTTTGCTAACAGTCTTGTGGAAGGGCCCTGCGAGAAAATATTTTTTTGTTTGTTTTTTCACTTTCATTTTGAACGAGTTTTCGAGCGGCATCCCCTACTGCAGCAGTGCTCTTCAAGGAAGCAAAAATGCAGTTCTGATTTCACCCCGGAGCATCAAAGAGCCATTACCTCAGACGAGTATAAAAAGTCCACTCCATGTTTTGTGTTGTAAGTTCATCAAAAGTATAACGCTCGATTGCTACCGCATTTCCGACATCGCACACCTGCAGTGTAGACAAATTTATTAATTATAATGGGAGCGGTCGCGTTGCTTTCACTGATAGAAATTAAATGAGTCTTTTATAGAATACTGTCATAAACTGAAGGAGCTGTCTGGTTCATCCAAAGCCAGATTGGTTTTGTTGAAACTAATCAGAATCAGAATGAGCTTTATTGCCAGGTATGCTTACGAATACATGGAATTTGCCTTGGTGACAGAAGCTTCCAGTGCACAAACTATACAGCAACAAGACAGAGATAATAATAATAATAATAAATTAGAATAAAAATAAAAAGTGAATAGAAAATAAAGGATTTATAGAATACACAATAGGACAATATATAAATATATGTATGTGCAATATACAAATACAAATATAAATCTGTTATATACAGAAGCAAGGGAATGTAATGGCAGAAGAGGTATGGTATGTTGGATAAATATAAATAGATTAAGCTGTGTATTGCACATAATTATTGCTCAATGAGGCAGTTTTAACTGTTCATGAGATGGATAGCCTGAGAAAAAAACTGTTCCTGTACCTAATGGTTCTGGTTCTCAGTGCTCTGTAGCACCTGCCAGAAGGCAACAGTTCAAAATGGGTGATTGGGTCCAGAGTGGTTTTTTCAGCCCTTTTCCTCACTCTGGAAGTGTACAGTTTTTGAAGGGAGGGCAGGGGGCACCAGTAATCCTTTCAGCAGTCCAAACTATCCTTTGTAGTCTTCTGATATCCGATTTCATAGCTGCACCAAACCAGACAGTTACTGAAGTGCAGAGGACAGACTCAATGACTGCCGAGTAGAACTGTATCAGCAGTGCCTGTGGCAGGTTGAACTTCCTCAACTGGTGAAGGAATTACAAATTCTGCTGGGCCTTTTTTATAATGGAGTCAATTTGGGTCTCCCACTTCAGGTCCTGTGAGATGGTAGTGCTGTTTAGAATGGTGAGGGGGGTCAGTGTTGGGGTGTTCCTCCTAAAGTCCACAATCATATCCACCGTTTGGAGCGTGTTCAGCTCCAGGTTGTTTTGACTACACCAGTGAGCCAGCTGTTCAACCTCCCTTCTTTATACAGACTCATTGTCATCTTGGATGAGGCAGATGACAGTAGTGTCGTCTACAAACTTCAGGAGCTTGACAGAGGGGTCCTTGGTGATGCAGTCATTGGTGTAGAGGGAGAAAAGTAGTGGGGAGAGCACACATCCCTGGGGGGCACCAGTGCTGATTGTACAGGTGCTGGAAGTGAATTTCCCCTGTCTCACAAACTGCTGCCTGTCTGTCAGAAAGCTGGTAATCCACTGACAGATACACGTGGGAACAGAGAGTTGGTGTAATTTAGTCCGGAGAATAGCTGGGATGATGGTGTTGAAAGCCGAACTGAAGTCCAAAAAAAGGATCCTTGCATATGTCCCTGGTCTCTCCAGATATTGCAGGATATGATGCAATCCCATGTTGACTGCATCATCCACATTCTTATTTGCTCGATAAGCAAATTGAAGGGGATCTAGTAAGGGTCCAGTGATGTCCTTTAGGTGGGCCAACACCAGTCTCTCAAATGATTTCATGACAACAGACGTCAGAGCGATGGGTCTGTAGTCATTAAGTCCTGTGATTTTGGGTTTCTTTGGGACAGGAATGATGACTGAGCATTTGAAGCAGCATGGGACTTCACACTGCTCCAGTGATCTATTGAAGATCAGTGTGAAGATGGGGGCCAGCTGGTTAGCACAAGATTTTAGACAAGTGGGTGAAACACCGTATGGGCCCTGTGCTTTCCTTGTCTTTTGTTTTCAGAAGACACGGCACACCTCTTCACAGATCTTAAGTGCAGGTTGAGTAGCAGGAGGGAGGAGGAGTGGGGTTGCAGGAGGTGTTGGTGTTTGTGTGAAGTGAAGGTCAGAGTGGGTGTGGGGTGTGAGATTGGGCCTTTCAAATCTACAGTAGAACACATTCAGGTCGTCAGCCAGTAGTTGGTCCACTACAGTGTTGGGGGTAGGAGTCCTGTAGTTAGTAAATTGTTTCAGGCCACTCCACAATGATGCTGGGTCGTTATCTGAAAACTTGTTTTTCAGGTTATCAGAATAGCTTCTTTTAGCCACACTGATTTTCTTATTCAGTGTGTTCCTGGCCTGATTGTACAAGATTTTATCCCCACCCTGTAAGCATCCTCTTTTGCCTGACGAAGCTGCCTGAGTTCTGCTGTAAACCACGGTTTGTTGTTGTTGTTATATGTTAAATAAGTCCTAGTAGGAATGCACATATCCTTACAGAAACTGATATATGATGTCACAGTATCTGTGAGCTTGTCTAGATTGGTGTCTGCAGCCTCAAAAACACTCTAATCAGTGCAGTCAAAGCAGACTTATAGTTCCAGCTCTGCTACATTGGTCCAATTCTTTACAGTCTAAGCTGATTCTATTTTCTGCCTGTAGGTTGGAATAAGATGAACCAGACAGCGATCAGAGAGTCCCAAAGCTGCTCTAGGGACAGAGCGATATGCATCCTTTATTGTTTTGTAGCAATGATCCAGTATATTTCTGTCTCTGGTTGGACATGTAATGTGCTGTTTGTATTTGGGCAGTTCACGTGTGAGGTTTGCTTTGTTAAAATCCCCAAGAATAATAATAACTGAGTCGGGTTATTTTTGTTCTGTGTCTGTGATTTGTTCAGCCACCTGTTGCAGAGCTGCGTTCACGCACGTGTGTCGCGGGATATAAACACTCAGTGGAATAAATGAGGAAAACTCCCACGGCAAGTAGAAAGGCTTACAGTTAATAAAGAGCACTTCCAAATTAGGACAGCACATCTTCTTTAATGTTGTTACATCTGTACACCAACTTTCATTGATGTTAAAGCATGTTCCCCTGCCTCTCGTTTTCCCCGTTAACTCCATGATGCGATCTGCTCTGAACATATGAAAGCCCGGCAGATGTAATGCGCTGTCCGGAATGGCTTCCCTCAGCCAGGTTTCTGTAAAGCACAAGGCAGCAGAGGTTGAAAAGTCCTTGTTTGTACAGGTGAGGAAATGTAGTTCATACATTTTGTTAGGAAGAGAGTGGAGATTCGCTAGATGAATACTCTGCAATGCTGTTCGAAAGCCGCGCTGACGAAGTTTGACCAGCGCGCCAGCTCGTTTCCCTCACCTGCGTCTCTTAAACAACTCAGCTGCGCCTCTGACTAAAATGTCCAGCAAAGCACCCGAATAGTCAAAAATGGGGAAAAGATTGTCTGGTATGTGCTGCCGAATGTTCAGCAGTTCGTCCCTGGTAAAACTGATTGGAAAAAGATTTCTAAACACAGGACAAACTAACAAAAACAACAAAAGAATTGGAGAGCTCCACACCGAGGCTGCCGTCCACGGCGCCATCTTGATCTATCAAGCTATTAAAATAATCACTTTCAGAAAAATACCATTACCATTTTTTGGACATGTAGGCTACCATCTTGGTACACAAGATACCATCTTGACACCATCATTGTACCATGGTTCAGCCATATTATTGGGTTAAGGTCCTGTATATTTATAAATATTAATGACAGAATACAGTAAAATAACATTATATGAATATTAAAAGAAAAGAAGAGAAAGTAATATAAGAAGTGTCAGTTATATAAAGGTGATGACGAGGTCAGAGTGGAAGCAGCAGAGATGACAGTGGAAAGTGAGACAGCAGAGACGAGAGAAAGTGAAAAGTTTGATGAGACGAGAAAAACATAAGAGCCCAATAACAAAAAATGACACTGTGCCGTTACCAGGGTAATGCCATGGTACTGAATGATTGATCATGTTGATATTTCATGATACTGTCATGGTACTCCAAGGTACTTTAAAAAATACCATGGTTTTACTATGACACATGTCATAAACATGGGGTTAACTTATCAGTGCCCTTTTTTATACTTCTGCCCCTGTCCCTGCTAAGGTCGCTGTTCCTAATTAAGTGTTGGTGCTTGATAGATGTGGTCACTATTAGCTCTCATTGCATGGAAAAGAACTTAATGAAGATTCTTCAAATATTCTTAGTAAATAATGATAGAATTTTTCCTTTTAAGGTGAACTATTCATTTAATGATGGGTTAACATCATATGATTCTTGATTCTAAAGCTTTGTTTTACAGTTGGACCTTTAAGCATAGACTTAAATTATTGTGAGAGCACCTTTAACCTCTGGCCTATGATCTGTATTACAGGCTAGAAAACAACTCTCAAGGGCAGTGAATATCAGAGTAAATAACATCCAAGCCTTTCAGGGAATTCAGACAAGTGGCCAGTGTATTTTCTTGAAAAACCTTTCAATTTCATTACATAAGCATTATGCTTCACTCTAGTCAGTTGCGGATGCTGGTAGATGCGGCATATTCGAGATGTACTGTTCTTGAGAGCAGCATATTAAGTAAATGGTTAAAATGTAAATGTGTTTCCATATACCAAATACTCAGTAATTTAATTCATGTAAATGCAGCCTTTTATGTTGATAATGTCATTTTCAAGAAATAATGTTTTAATAGAAATATAAAAATATAAAAGGTTATTATAGGGGATGGGGAGGGGTCATGTTATAGCTTATCTCACCTAGGGCATCAGAATCACTGGTCGATTTAAAGCCTGCTTACATTCAGACTGATCTCACTGTGAATTTGGTGACAGTAGGTCAAACGGTTTTCAGCTGAAATCGGTCTGTACTTACCGAAATGTGGGAAAAAAGCAAGTTGTTTGTAGTTGTAAACCTACATATGTGCATGTGTGTACTCTCTAAGTACGTTGTATCAAATGTGTTACTTTGTAATGCAAGTAGTTGGGGAAAAAATTTGTTTAAAGTGGAACTCTAAATGTTAAAAATTTACAAAATGTCTACATGCTGACATCATGTCGCTTCTTTACGCCAGTGCTAAAAGTGACAGGACAAGACAGGACACTTGTCCCTATTAGTCCAAAGGTCTCCATTTCTATCCGGAGATTCCGGACATGTCCTGAGTTCTCAGTCAGAAGTAAAACTAAATTCTAAGTTGTCTTCTGTAAAGTCTTAGTGGCTTTCCCCCTATAAATGACAGCTTACAGAATATGAACATAATTTTTTACCTCAGCTTTCCCACAGTCAAGAGGATCTGCAGGGGGAAAATTAATTATAGGGGCATTCAACACTTCATACTGCATGACAGAGAGCAGATACTTTATGACATCAGTGGGAAATGTAGGGATGAAGTGTGTGTGTTTGTCTTTATGAAGAAATGGTGCAGATTTATTTTCTTTTGTTGTGTGCATGCATGACCCAGTTGGCTCTGCGCCAGTTCTGCAGTATCTGGAAGCTACCAATGAACCATCTGGTCCATGAACCTTTGTGTGTGTGTGTGTGTGTGTGTGTGTGTGTGTGTTCCACTGCAGCAGCTGAATCTGTTCACTCATCATACAGTAGGCCTTTAACATTTATGTTTTATTTTATTAATTTATTTTTGCTATTCCCATTTTATTGATAAGGAAAGTAAAAAATATAACAGGAAATTATGTGCAGGCTGAAATTGAACCCACAATGCAGGCCAGATTGAAACCCACACAAGCGCCACAGCTTAAATTGTTTTTACAAGAAAGTGCACATACTGTACAAATGTGAGTCAAGTGCTAAGACTAAGAGCCAATAAGAACACTAAGAACATGGTGCAGGAATGTTACAGCAAGTGCAGGATCAAGTGACTTATGATAAAGTAAGTTGTCTCATCAAGAGCAGTAAAGCAAGATTTAAATCACAATCTTTTCATAATATTATTGTACATCTTTTTCCAGGGACAGATTTTTTGAAAAGTATGTAAAAGCGAATATATACAATATATATATATATATATATATATATATATATATATATATATATATATATATATATATATATATATATATGATCGGTCATACGACAGCCAATCCCGGCCCATGTCGAGCAAATGCCTAGCAGATAGTTCTGTCCAGGTCCTCCAGCTCCTTGGTTTGAGCAGCCCAACCAGCCTAACATAGTGTAATGGGATAAACAGTAAAGTTTATAAAGTTTATTTATACAGTATGCTTAAATCCTGTATGAATGGGTTTGGTGTTTAAAAGTGTAAAATGCATTTTCATATTATATGTTACATTCTGTATTGCAAAACTGAAAATAATATATATTGATTGTAAAAGAGATGGTGTTTCCTGTCAATACACAAGTCGTTTTGATTTGCCTTTGAACTTTCAGTGTGAACACTAGCTTGTGCTCCATGATGTTCCTATGTGCTATTCTAATGTGGTGAAAATGTGTTTTGGATAGGTGGACCATTTTTATACCTGAATTGCTTACTAAACTTTGTTTCGCTGACCCATTGTGCAGGTCCAAATAAACAGCAACACCATACAAAAGTTGAGTCCATCAATGTGTGCTGACGACGAGTGGGACAGACCATGTCAGGAAGGTCACAATAGCAATATTAGCTCAACCAATAGTATTAATGTGTTTGATCGACCAGTGACAGACAATGGAAATGATTGGGAAACCATCATTATTTTTGCAGTTCTGTTTGGTGATGCTAGTTGTGCAAAAATTGCACACACTTCAGCTTTTGAAAAAGGCAGATGTGCTCCTGTCTGCCTGTGTGTGTGTTTGTGGGGAAAGAGAGGGAGAACAAGAGGGTTGGAAATAGACTTTGTTTATGAAATATTTTCTAGATTCAAGAGAAACAGATCCAGTTAAATCAAAAGTTTGTAAAAATGTCCAAATAAGGAGTGAAATCAGGGTTACATAGCATTACTTCCACAGACATCATTACACCTATTCAGGCATCAGGTGTTTTAAGGTAATCCAATTATTCTTGACCTTCCTGCGGAGACTGTATGAACACCTCATAGAGCTATGCACTCATCTCTTAATGTTAATCCAGCCCCAGACACTGAAATAAAGACCCAGACCCTTTCTACTCATCGGTATGATCATTGATTCAGACTGGAAATTCAAGGAACAGTGTAGAAGATTTTTGAAGCTGGAAATACTGTCTTCTTCAGCTACTAAACATGATATAATATTCAGGCTTTGTGGAAGAGATTAAGATAATAACACAAATGAGAGAGATTATAGTGCACTTTAATTAATTCTGCATTGAATGTTTAGATTACAGTAACCAATCGTCATTTACTGTAACGGCTTTGAAAAGCACTCTAGAAAACATTTTAAAAAACTTTAGAAAGCATTGTTTAGAAGTACACAGCTGCCAACTAACTTCAAGTCTAAACTCTAACAACTATCTTCAGCATCAATAGACCCATTACAGACCAAGTTGTTATAACAAGGATAAAGAGTGAACAACATCATGCCATAGTCATTATTGTGTTAGAAATGTAACATCATTTGATTTTGGCTCAATAAACCATAATGAATCAGTTCTAATCATGTGAACAAGCTATTTCATTGGACTTTAGTTTTGTAAGTGTGTACGCGTATTAATAACTCCAGTGTATTAATTAAGACATTGTGTAAAGCCGACATGCCATCATTAAACATTTCATTATAAAATATTTAAATAAAAAAAAAATGTTTTATTTATTTATTTATTTTCAATATGTCTGTGGTTGCCTTGATGAAAGTTCATATTACAGTCTGCTTTGTAATGGCTCTTTTTAATGAATCTGCCATTTTAATGACCATTCATTATTATTTCCTTGGTATTGTTCTAGATGGGGAAAATATAATTGTTGGTTAATTTAAAAAAAAAAAAAAAAACTACTCGCAATACAATGCAGCATCTGATCTAGTTTTCATACAAAATAGTATGGTTAATTTAATTGTTTTTATGGAACTTGATTAAAAAGAAAACATTACATGCTTGTTATATTCAGGTTGTATTTTATTTTTCTCTCTAATAGAGTCCATCATTATTAGGTTCATATTAATTACATTTTTACATTTTCTTCTAAAACAATAAATTGATACAATATACAGTAAAGCGTTATACTGTTTAATGTTTTTAATAAATCACAATTATACATAAACTAATCATTTGGACATGAATTACATGCTAATTGCTCAAATAAATGCATAACCATTATGAAAAATAGGACGAGATTTCTGGAACGTGCCACTTTGCTGTGTCTCAGACAACGCAGCATTTCATGTGTAGATGTGAAATGAAAGATGCCCTCTAGCAAACATCTGCTCTCAGAGACCACACACACTCACACTCCGCTTTAAGTGTCATGTTAATGAATAATCCCCAGAGAGTTGAATCGTATTTACAGCACAGTCCTGCTGGCATTGCCCTTAGTGCCAGCCTGCTGAGTCCAGACATGGGTTCTAGTGCTCAGGTAGAGAGCCACTTTGTTTCAGTTTTAGCTGCTTTAACCAAAAGTTTTTTGCAGCTCCTCCCAGAGAGAGATATTTATTGCTCAAAGGTTGCTCTTTCATCACTCAGGAGACTTACACTCACTGAGCACTTTATTAGGAACATTATGGTCCTAATAAAGTTCCCGACATGGTATTCAGCTGTTGTAGCCCATCCGTCTCAAGGTTCGATGTGTTTTGCATTCTGAGATGCTATTCTGCTTACTACAATTGTACAGAGTGGTTATCTGAGTTACTATAGCCTTTCTGTCAGCTCGAACCAGTCTGGCCATTCTCCGTTGACCTCTCTCATGAACAAGGCATTTCTGTCTGCAGAACTGCTGTTCACTGGATGTTTTTTGTTTTTGGCACCATTCTGAGTAAACTCTAGAGCATGGCTACTCAACTTTGGAAAGCTCAGGGGCCGCAAAGCAGGACCCCTAAAGCCGCACTCTTAATTTTAGTAATTCTTATATAAATATAATATTTATTCATTAATTTTATATTAAGAATTTTAAAGTGAGAATTACATTTTAAAGTATAAAATATAAATTATGGGTGTAATAGTTCAGTTTTCTCATGGTTTAGTTTACATTTTTCAAAGAGCCACTTTCTGCTACATTCATTGCAATATAGAAAGCAGACATAATCATTTCTCACTAAAATGAACCATGGTTTTACTGTATAAATATTGTAGTTACCATAATTGTAGTAACCTTGGTCTTTTAGCAGAAACCACTGATTACTATAGTTATTTTTTAGAAACCATTAATGTAGTCATTTTTTTTTTTTTTTCATGGTTTTGATACCATTAACCATGGTTTTACTACGGTAATATAGCATTCATTTAATAACCATGGTTTTACTACAGTAATATTGTAGTAACCATGACTGTTGTAACCATGGTTCATTTTGTGGTTACTATGGTTTAACTATAAATACCATGGTTAAATTCTGGTTACTATAATAAAACCATGGTTAATTTTCCTAAGGAACTGTCAAAGACATTGTCAACCAATAGACAAAGAGTGTTCGGTATCACACAGCAATTAGATAAGTTCTAAAACAAGAGATATATGTCTTGAACTTACTCTTGTCAACTGCTGCAGTAACAAATCATTAGGATTTGTTCACCCTCTTTATCATTTTGCTGTGAAGTAATGCAGTTCACGCATAATAATTGTGTGAAGATGTTTCAACACCATTACTGCAGAATAAACTATAATTTTTTTTCTGTTATTACTGTTATCGTGTTGTTCATGCATATATGGTGAGCTATTTAAACAGGTTTCACACAGATTCGCACTGTTATAAGTGACTTGAGCAAGCTTATGTTTGAATGACAGAGTGCGCGAGTGCACGGCTGTGCGCATACTGACCACCGCTCTTATGTGAAATCAGCTATACTTAAATATTCTTTATTTAAGTCATTTGTTACATTCTTAGCAGTTTTTCACACTCTTAACTGTTCTGGGATTCAGGGAAACATAAAAGTACCGTAGATATTCTAGAAAATTTGCACCTCACAAATCATACACATTTAATATTTACAAATATATTTTTTATTATGTCAACATAACGTGGGCCACAAAAAAATGTCTCGAGGGCCGCATGCATCCCGCGGGCCGCGTGTTGAGTAGCGCTGCTCTAGAAACTGTTGTGCGTGAAAATCCCAGGAGATCAGCAGTTACAGAAATACTCAAACCAGCCCGTCTGGCACCAACTATCATGTCACAGTCGAAATCACTGAGATCACATTTTTCCCCCATTCTGATGGTTGATGTGAACATTAACTAAAGCTCCTGACCCACATCTGCATGATTTTATGCCTTGCACTGCTGCCACACAATTGGCTGATTAGATAATCACATGAATAAGTAGGTGTACAGGTGTTCCTAATAAAGTGCTCAATGAGTGACTGTAATGGAGTTTCTTTGTCTCAGACGATTCTTCAAAAATTCCTCCAGACAGTAAGAGTATAAGATCTATGAAATTATAATGGTATAGCTCACTATTTGGCCTTGGAAAAATATGGTGAGAAATGTATGGTGAGAAATGCGTAAATTTTTGACTTGTGATTGCAGACTTGGGTATCTTGGCAAATCTGAGCACAGTTCGTGACGTTGAGATCTCTTCTGAAACTCTAGAGGAGACACATGTAAGATTGCAGAGGTCTTCTACTCAGGAAGCAGGAGACTCAAGCAAAATACAAAATTTACTCAATCTAATTGCATTGCTGTCAAAGAAATACAATTAAGATGCTTATAAGAGATCTCATTTGTGTTTTTCTTTCGTTCGGCTTAGGTCAGCAATGAACCCACTTAGCAAGAAAAAAAATTCACTGTATATCTTTCTTTAGAGATAAAATTACTAGATAATACACCATAGTTAATCTTCCGATCAATTTATTGGTAAACAGTCAGCAGTTCAAAGATGTTTTTTTGTTTTTATTTTTTTATTTTTTTATTAAAGAATTTGAGAATAAAACATTCTTTGTGTAACTTAAAGGGTTCTGCAATCGCATCAAACTAAAACAGGTGTGTTTCTAATTGAAGCCTTTATTTATAACAGTGTGCAGACAAAGAAAGTGGTAAAGAAAGAAGTGTAGAAAACAATGAGAAAAAACAAGATAGATAGACAAAATAAGCGAAAAGAAAGACATTGCAGGAGAGAAATAAGAAAACAAACAGAGATAGAAAGAGGCCTCAGTGTTGGAGCCATCAGCTTGTGTTAAGTCGACGGTGACGGGAACCAGACGGACTTTGATTCCCTCAGGTGATTTTTCCAGTAAGTTCTCAATAACAAGGAATGACAGTGGACAGAGGGTGCACATCCCTTCTCGTGTCATCCTCATTCTCCTGCTATTTTCAAAATCACGGCTGTGACAAGACTTTTAGCCACAGCTGTAATATGTAGCTGTCGAGGGCAGCCGAGCACAAAAACGGGTGCTTGTTGTCATGTGCCGTGGTCACTGGAGTTTGTTACATTAGCTTGTCAGGGGTGAGAGTGTAACAGACCCTCTCTAAGTGTTAGGGGTTGATATAAATGTAATATGACAGAGTCTGTGTTTGATTAAAGGTGGTTGAGGGAGAGCAGGTTGACCTTCCAGCATGACAATAACACATTGTCCAGATCTGAGAAAGAAATAAGAATTAAAGGTAGAAGGATTTTTAAACTCAGGGTAAAATGGAAGAGATCCGAACAGTCTCCATCAATGTCTGTTAAAGATGAACCGTTAAAGCACTGGTAAAAGCTAATGGGTCATTCTCAGGATACATTGTCATTTGTGTGCTACTGATCAAATTAACAGGATACTGAACTTGTAAATGGAACTGAAGTAACACAAAAAATGAAGCATTCATTTTATTTATTTATTTGTTTTTCATAGCAAAATCAGATAGTTTGCATCTCCTTATTTATCACCGTGACAATTTCATGCAATTTATGGAATACGAAATGAAAATTCTGCCTAAGTGTTGCTTTTGTTGAAATTAAAATATGACCATCTATGTACAGTATTTTCTAAAATGCTTTTCTGTCATAATGCAGAATTTGTTCTTATGCCTGCACTTCCTGTTCAACCCTGGGATGCTGTGACATTTCCCCCTTTAAAAAATAATGGCAGAGATCTTGCTGACTTTTTTTTTTGGTTTTTTTTGGGCAACGTAGTTCAAACAGAGGTACTGTATGTTTCAGTCTTTATCAGTATTTCATTATGTTTAGCCTACACTTCAAGATCAAGAGTTCAACTCTGTTATGGAAAAATCATAGATCAAATTTTGATTTATTTTTTTTTTTTTACGGAAAACATATTGTTCTTGGCACAAAGCACAACAATACTGACTAAATAATGTGGGGGATTGGAATATGATTTGTTCAGCAGTAACCTTTTCAAATGAAATACATGAAAAAAAAATCTAACATTTGACGCCCTGATATTTTCTGGCAAAAATGGCACAGTTTCACAAATGGCACCATAGTGCACTGTTTTATTTGTATTGCTGGGAAGAAACTATAGAGGTCTGTAGAGTAATACAAGGCCAAAAAAGTCTATTCCGGATTCAATACTAGTTTAGCTCAATCAACAGCATTTGTGGCATAACAGTGATAACCACAAAAATACATTTTGACTTGCACCACTTTTTCTTTAAAAAATAAAATAAAAAAGCAAAAATCTGGGTTACAGTAAGGCAGTTACAATGGAAGTGAATGGGGCCAATCTGTAAACTTTAAAATACTCACTGTTTCAAAAGTATAGCCACAAGACATAAAACATATATGTATTAACATGATTTTAGTGTGATAAAATCATTTAATAACTTAATTGCCATGACGATATAATATCAACAAATCTTAAAATCCTAAAATGACTGTAAAAATCTTTACAGCTTAAATAATACATGAGTGATAACAGAACAATTAATGTAACTTCTTTTTTTTTTTAAATTACAAGCTTCACATTTCTGTCTTTAAACCCTCAAATATTTGGCCCCATTC
Organism: Myxocyprinus asiaticus; assembly: GCF_019703515.2. Classification (NCBI taxonomy): domain Eukaryota; kingdom Metazoa; phylum Chordata; class Actinopteri; order Cypriniformes; family Catostomidae; genus Myxocyprinus; species Myxocyprinus asiaticus. The sequence continues at coordinate 17,164,586 of NC_059345.1, read as the reverse complement.
ACTTCCATTGTAAGTGCCTCACTGTAACTTTGATTTTTGCTTCTTTTTTTTTTTTTTTTTAAGAAAAGGACAGACAAGTAAAAAAATGTTTTGTGTGATAATCAATATTATGCTACAAATGCTGTCGATTGAGCTAAACTTGTATCCTTAACTTAATCCTTCAACCAGCCATAACATGTAGATACATCACAATAATATAATATTTGGAAAGTTTAATTCTAGGTTTTATTCCAGTGACCAAGGTGATAAATGTCAATACTATAACTAATGAAGTACCTAGAACTGAAACTACAGAAGTATCTCCTTTTCAATAATGGTAGAGTGCAATTTTCAGAAAACTTCATATAGTCAAGTTAATATCATGGAGCAATCATGTTATACAAATGTAACTGAAACACTCTGAACTTCTGCATTAGAAAATGTTAGCTCTCCTTTTATTCGTCATTGTTTTTTTTATACTTTTGCTAATTTAATTTCGTAACTTTTTTAGTTTGTTTCATAATTATTGGTAATGACTTACATCACATTAAGGCACAACTCTACATTCAGTGGGTAGTGGAGTTTGACAGTGTATGCTTCCAAATTGGTAATGGAGCATCATCAGGGGCCAGACAATCTCTGAAACGGGGAACTGAAGGCACCCTACACAGATAACAATAGGCTAGGAGAACCAAAGCTATGTTTACTAAAGACTAATAGAGCACTTAGCTCAGCAGGATGTGGTCCCTACTGCCTCTGATGTAGAGACAACTGACAATTGTTCTTGATAGAGGAAGAGGCTTTCTGAAGCCACACACTCACTTATGGCTTAAAATCTTGTTCAGCAGATCAATTCATTAAGCCTTCATTAAATGGGTGCAGGAGGTGTTATGCAGAATGACAGGCTTAGACACCATTCACTTACCTAACATCTCCTTTTGTATCCAACTGAAGAAAGAAAGTCATACGGGTTTGGAACAGCGTACAGGTGAGTAAATGATAGCAGGATTCTCCATTTTGGATTAAGTGTCCTTTTAAGAAACCTTCTTTACCCTGGTCCATTTTGCTTTGAGCCCTCAATTAAAACATCCCACTACCTAAGGTTCTGAGTCTGGTCCACAGGTGAGGTAAACACCAACTCCTGCCATCCTAAAATAAATAAATAAAATAAAATAAAAAACAGAACCTATGACCATTTTCCAGAGCAGTTTTGCAAAATCAACCCTCTGTCTTTGATCTTGTTTTTCCAGTGGAGTTGAATCAAGAGGTGAACAGACTCACCACACAGCTCAGACAGTTGAGCTATAACCTGTATCCATTATATTTTTGTGCTTGGTTCTTATTCTATCTCCATCTCCTCTCATTCCCTAGTCTCTCTTTTATTATATTTCCATCCTGTTCTTTATCCCTTGGGTTTGGATTGGGTAGCATATGGAAAAGTGTCTCTGTTTGTGTTTTGTGCTTGGGTTTAAACGCTGGACCACTTGGTTGTCTCACCACATGACCACCATACCTAGCACTCCAGTACCACCAACATTATATGGTCATCAGGTCACGGGTAAAATTAGTTTGGCAAATAATTGATTGGATTATATTATTTGCATTTTTGTATCATATTCAAAATTAATCAGATTCAAGCTTAAAATGTCTATTTTTCCATATTCTACACTGATTGTATAATTCTGCCTATATGCACTGACTGTTTATATTCTATTTTTGAGCCAATATCTTGTCCTACCTTACAATGCAGCGCAAAAACAATCTTATAGAGACGTCATTTGACCCTTAAAGCTAAATTATGTAACTTTTGGCCCTCTAGCGGTTAAAAAATAAAACTGCACGTGTCTTGGAAGAACATTGTTTTGGTTGTGGTTCAGCTCTGCTCCTCAGCATAGATGAATGTGGTTCGAGACACCGGTGTACACTTGTTACAGGACATCTTATCAGAGCAAATGGACAAATAAATAACGAAAGAAAGGAAAAGATGGATATCCGAAAACATGTAATCTGAGCAGGTAAATGCCATATTTTATGCTGTTGTTTTGACATATTGGAAACATGGATGTTTTGAAATAAAGTATGTTACAAAAGTTAGGCAACATTTAAGACAACGATTGCTAGTCTGATAAGATCAAACGTTGTAAAGTTTTTATAACTGCAGGATATTCTGGCCAAATAGACCACGGTAGTATCTAATTTATAGACTGACATTGTTACCAACCAGTGGACAACATCATTTCAGAACTCACATGTCCTTGGCAAGCCTAAGACTAAAGGATTTATTTATATAAATTATTGCTGTTATAAAGAAATATTCACACGTGTGCTAGCAAGTGAAAAGTTTTGCACTGACTATAAGTATAATTATTGTATTTCACTACACTCACAGATGTGTGTGTGTGATTACACAACTATACATAAACCATATTAATAAAATATCTTACCTGTGAGTAAGAAAAAAGCCATCTGGGTTGCTTTTAAATCCTTTCAAATCTTGGAGTTGTCGCCACCTCTGAAAAGCCAAGCCGATGTTGATTCAGGTTTTATTACGGACTCTGTCACTTTCCCTTTTTGCTTGTAGACTCTGCTCTGTTGGGGGTTTCTTTGTTTTTACAACCGGTGACTTCCCGGAGGTTTGCCGTTTTGAACGATCCATGGTAAATTTTTCTCGTTGGTTGTGACAACAAACTTTCAGCTTCGATACTCCACACCATACACGCGCTACAGTAGCCGGAGCTTATTTTCTCTGTGTACGGATATGACGTCAACATGCATGGGCGAATTACGTATGTATCCGTCCCGACAGCTCTAAAATATAAATTATTATTATAGGTTTATCAAAGTGTATTTGGATAAAGACATGGTTTAGAAGATGTATTTTTGTTGCACTCTCTCATTAATAACATTTTGTTATTTTTTAACAAAAAAAGTTACATAGTGTAGCTTTAAAATCAAAACTTTGCCCATACCTCCACTTTGCATGCAAGCTTATGGGCTCTAGGTGGCAATATTGTCATACTGGCAGCTTCTCTCATTTTGCCCCGGCTTCATTTTCAACTGTTCCAGACTGTGGCCAGTTCTCTCACCATCAGACTAATGAAGTGAATTCTACAGTGTGGCAGATACTGATGGCTTTATCTCCTCTGTCACTGGCAATTTGTACCTGGCTTTCTGAATGCATAAACACTGAAATCCAGTGTAGTATTGTCAATTATACAGTATATAGATATTATAATTATTTATAAATGTTATTTTAAGCTTTGCCAAGCTTTTGTACTTGGCAAAGAAAATATATGTATATATGTTTCATATATAGTTACTAAAGTTTCTAAAACACTTTTCCACTCAACAAATACAAAATTATGTCTATATTTCTTTCTTGTTTGTTGTTATATACAAGTCATACACAGCCCCTCACATTTCTCCTTCACAATGACTCATTACGGGCTATAATTCATGTATACTACATAAATATATTAGAAATAAGCATAACCCTATAATGTACTTATAAATAATTCAATTAAAGCTAAACTATGTAACTTTTTATTTGCAACAAATTCAAATGTTATTAATGAGAGAGTGCAACAAAAATCCATCTTCCAAATCATGTATTTACCCAAATACACTTTGATAAACCTATAATAATGATATTATATTATAAATATTTTAGAGCTGTCAGGACGGATTTCGTGGGAAATTGCATACATACAATGGTGGCCAAAAGTTTGGAATAATGTACAGATTTTGCTCTTATTGAAAGAAATTGGTACTTTTATTCAACAAAGTGTCATTCATCTGATCACAATGTATAGTCAGACATTAATAACGTGAAAAATTACTATTACAGTTTGAAAAAAATATGTAACTACTTCAAAGAGTTCTCTTCAAAAAATCCTCCACGTGCAGCAATGATAGCTTTGCAGATCCTTGGCATTCTAGCTGTCAGTTTGTCCAGATACTCAGGTGACATTTCACCCCATGCTTCCTATAGCACTTGCCATAGATGTGGCTGTCTTGTCAGGCACTTCTCATGCACCTTACAGTCTAGCTGATCCCACAAATGCTCAATGGGGTAAAGATCCATAACACTCTTTTCCAATTATCTGTTGTCCAATGTCTGTGTTTCTTTGCACACTCTAACCTTTTCTTTTTGTTTTTCTGTTTCAAAAGTGGCTTTTTCTTTGCAATTCTTCCCATAAGGTCTGCACCCCTGAGTCTTCTCTTTACTGTTGTACATGAAACTGGTGTTGAGCGGGTAGAATTCAATGAAGCAGTCAGCTGAGGACATGTGAGGCATCTATTTCTCAAACTAGACACTCTGATGTACTTATCCTCTTGTTTAGTTGTACATCTGGCCTTCCACATCTCTTTCTGTCCTTGTTAGAGCCAGTTGTCTTTTGTCTTTGAAGACTGTAGTGTACACCTTTGTATGAAATCTTCAGTTTTTTGGCATTTTCAAGCATTGTATAGCCTTCATTCCTCAAAACAATGATTGACTGATGAGTTTCTAGAGAAAGCTGTTTCTTTTTTGCCATTTTTGACCTAATATTGACCTTAAGACATGCAGTCTATTGCATACTGTGGTAACTCAAAAACAAAGACAATGTTAAGCTTCATTTAATGAACTAAATAGCTTTCAGCAGTGTTTGATATAATGGCAAGTGATTTTCTAGTACCGAATTAGCAATTTAGCATGATTACTCAAGGATAAGGTGTTGGAGTGATGGCTGCTGGAAATGGGGCCTGCCTAGATTTGATCAAAAATGACTTTTTTCAAATAGTGATGTTGCTATTTGTGATTGTGATCAGTTGAATGCCACTTTGTTGAATTAAAGTACCAATTTCCTTCCGAAACACCAAAATCTGTACATTATTCCAAACTTTTGGCTGCCAGTGTATGTCATTCACCCGTGCGTGCTGACGTCATATCCATACACAGAGAAAATAAGATCTGGCTACTGTAGCACGTGTGGGGGAGTAGCTGAAGCTAAAAGTTTGTTGTCACAACGAATGAGAAAAATTGGCCAAGGATCATTCAAAATGGCAAATCTCCAGGGAATCACTTAGTAAAAACAAATAAACCCCAAACAGAGCATAGTCTGCAAGCAAAAAGGGAAAGCGACAGAGTTAGTAATAAAACCCGAATCAACATCGGCTTGGCTTTTCAGATGTGTACAACTCCGAGATCTGAAAGGATTTAAAAGTGACCCAGAGATGGCTTTTTTCTTACTCAACAGGTAAGATATTTTATCTATATGGTTTATATATAGTTGTGTAATCACACACACCCACACACACATACACACACACGCGTCTGTGTGTGTGTCTGTGTGTGTGTGTGTGTGTGTAGTGAAATAAAAAAATTATACTGTAATGGGTGCAGAATTTTTCACTTGCTAGCACACGTATTTTTCTTTATAACAGCAATAATTTTTATAAATAAATCCTTTAGTCCTAGGCTTGCCAAGGACATGTGAGTCTTGAAACAATGTTGACCACTGGTTGGTAACAATGTCAATCTATAAATTAGTTACTACCGTGGTCTATTTGGCCAGAATATCCTGCAGTTATAAAAACTTTACAACATTTGACCTTATCAGACTAGCAATCTTTATGTCTATTGTTAACGAACGTTGCCTGACTTTTGTAACGTCATTTATTTCAAAACATCAATGTTTCCAATAAGTCAAACAACATCATAAGATATGGCACTTACCTGCTCAGATGACGTTTTCAGATGTCTGTCTTTTCCTTTCTTTCGTTAGTTATTTTTCCATTCACGATAAAATGTCCTGTTTTCATGTGTACACCGGTGCCTCAAACCACATTCATCAGCACAGAGGGGCAGAGCCAAACCACAACCAAAACAATGCCCTTCGGCAAGATGCATGCAGTTTTATTTTTTAACCGCTAGAGGGCCAAAAGTTACATAGTGTAGCTTTAACTGAAAGTCAGTAACTGTAATCTGATTACAAGAATTTAAAATGTAATGCATTACACTGAGTTTTTGAATAAAAAATGTAACTGGATTATAGTATCTAATTACTTTGTAACTAGATTACACCCAGCACTGGTTATCATACACACGGGTAACCAGCAATTATTTATTATAAGAATGCATAATACTACAGTCTACAGTATATACATATGTGATGGTATACGTATTTCAGATCTGGAGAGCTTGTGTGTGTTCAGACACATGTGAGTGTCAGTACACAGTATGTAAGTGTTTATGGTTATTATGAGAGAAGGAAAGGAAAAGATAAAGAGATGACAAGAAAGAGAGCTATTTAGAACGAATGAGAAATTAAGTGAGACTGGTTCGCAGTAATGGGTTTCACATCTCTTCACAGCTTCACAGGTTTCACAGCTCTTCCTAAAAAGTGGGTGAAAGAGGAGAAAAAAGAGAGGAAAATAAATGAGGAAAACACATGACAGACAGTTGTCTGTGCGAGACAGGCACAATTAGAATCATTATCGAGGCATTAGAGATCAGAGAGATGCAGTATGGGTCTCCTGCTGGGCTCTGGCACACAGACTGACTAAGGTCATGGTCACTGCAGTAAAGGTATGCTGAACCATCAACCTCTTCTCCTGATCATTTCAACTTAATCCCTCCAGGCCATTAAAGCTCATGTTAATGCCTTGGAGACGCCCAGCACACACAAACACACTCATAAAGATGAACAATTTGACCCAATCACATTGAGTTGGATGCGGATTCTTTCTACTGAAAGTTGTGCAATTCAAATTTAGCCTCGTAAGTTGTGGTTCAGAATTGCTTTGGAAAAAAGGCTCACTGTCTGTCCTGTTTTCCTTCAATCCTCCATCCTAAGATATATATGTGACTTTACCCCTTGGAATGTGTATGTGGGGTCAAAAATTACCCAGGTAAAAATTAGAAGCATATTCTTATCTTAAACTTATTAAGAAAATTGAATTACAATGATTATTTTAATAATAATTTAAATTTTTAATTGGTTAATATAGCTTTTATTTACTAGGGAGGAGTTTCACACAAATTTAAGAGTAGAGTACAAGTTTTGAGTGGCAGACAGCTGTATTACAGTATCATGGGCCTTTTCTATGTCTGGTGGTAGCAGATGAAATGCATCAGCAACCCTACCCAAACAAACAAATAGAAGCACAAAGGGCTAGGATCACATGTTTCTTACTAATATTTAATTACAAACAACAATAACAACCTTATACACTCAAATGTGAAACCGTGAATAGCCATTTGTTGTTCAGAGTGCTGATGCATAATAAAAAATGAAAAGTTGCAGGCTCAAACACACCGTCCTGTAATAGGTATAATGCTTTGCACTTTGGATAAAAACTTGAATGACAACATATACTATACACACTACATATAAATACGCCAAAAAATTGTATTTAACATACATTTAGTTACATAACAGATGGAAACCAGTTTATTTGTATCGAATACCATAGTAAACACATGCAGGTCATGTATGACCCACATTTGGAAACTACAAAGCAAACTCTCTTATAATTTAAAAAAATATCCAACTAAATATTAAACTATTCAGTTCACATGGTTAAAGACACCTTTAATGAAGCATTGGACTGACTCTCTCTTGCTCACTAGATCTGTCACTAGATAAGATGGCGCCGGTCTGCCGTCTACACATGGTCTCCTACCAAGTTTGTTTGTTTTATATTTTTTATGCCTCTTTATTTTAAAATTACCATGCTTCGGTCCCCCTCCCTGTTTGATGGCTTTACCTGCATGCCTGTGCCGGTTGCTGTGTACTCTACCTGGGAGGAAACGCAGCAGAAGATGAGGAAAGCGAGGAGGCATAGACGTCAAGAAAAATTTTATCCAGGCATCTCAACTTGTGTTTCAGCCTTGCCTGGGCTGCCAATTGATTTTACCTATTGGTCCAAACTATTCAGCTCAACTCCCTTTGCATCGGTCAACCCATCTCTCCAAGGTGGAATGGATCTTCGATATCTTCGTCCACTGTGAAGGGCTGGCATCCATTTTTAAAAGTAGGTTTTGTTGCCAGATTTAACGGCTGATGCCTGTTCTAGTTTTGATCTTCAACTGTTTCAATTGGAACAGGGAAACTCAATGGTGTTTGCAGTGTTGTACCGACCACCAAGATTTAACAAAGAATGTTTTAATACGTTTTCTGACTTTTAAGGGGGAATTATTCTTGATTCATTTGACTTTGTTCAACTGGTAAAAAGGCCCCACTTGATCTTGTATTACAACATGGCTTGTCTGTTTGTGACATTGAAATATGTCATATTAGTTTCTCTGTTCATAAACCTATCATGTATACCGCTTGCCTTTAATATAATTCTGCCAAACCTTACCCTGCTGTTCATTGGTCTCGCATGATTAGCGTTTAAAAAGGTTCTCATTCTCTTGAATACTGTCCTCATGAAATGAATGCAGAGGATTGTTACTGCTTAATAAATTATGTTTAATATCTGTTGTAATATTCTATATTCTGTCGCTCCTCTGAAAGCTAAACATCCTAAACTCTGAGTCTGAGCCTTGGCTGAACGATACCACTCATGCTGTCAGACAGGACTGCAGAAGAGCTGAAAGAAAATGGAAAAAAGACAAGCTTCAGGTGTCTAATGTCTAATCAGGTGAGACGCTTTGTCTCAATTTCAGAGTGCTGTGAGAGCAGCCAAGTCTAAGTACTTATCTGATAGTACTGAAAAACAAGCAAACTTGTCACTACTATAAATTCTGTTGTTAATCCCTCTGTTACTGTTTATCCAGTTGTGCCTATATCTGTCTGTGAAAGTGTTCTTATATCCGTTGTTGTAGGGATGTGCGATACCACTTATTTTCTTTTTGATCCGATTCCAGTAATTTCAAGTCCAATATCGTCGATAACGATACCAATACGATACTTCTATTAAATTGGTTTTTTTGTGATTTCTTGGGATTTAATGGGTAATTTAAAACATTATTTTTAGTCATAATTCAAGTCATTATTATTATTATTTGTTTGGTTTTTTACATTTGTGAGCCTAAACAGAAATTATTAAACTTCTGTTTTGTTTATAAGCCAATCTTCTCGTTCGACTGCAATTGGTTCAGAATGCTGTTGCCAGGCTTTTGACAGGTGTACGCAAAAGGGAACATAAAATCAACATCTTTTCTCTTTTATCTTATAATTAATCTTAAGAGATTTTTGTGATGATTTTGAATTGTCTTAAATTGCTATTTTTACATTGTATGATCTCTATATTTTAATTGTTGTTGTACAGAACATTGGTCAACTAATGTTATTTTTAATTGTGCTTTATAAATGAGTTGATATTAACATTCTTGAAGTGTTGGATGAAAAGACCACTATATGTAAAAATTATAGTCAAAAAGGAGATGGCTGGGTAATTTTTTCCCCCAATTATGCATTTTAGGGTTAAGTGCCCTTGAAACCATGTTTTGATTATGAATTACAGTGACGTGCTGACCTACAGATTTCTTCTCCAAAGATCCATCAGGTACACTCATGGTCATCATAGGGATATCGGTTGGTTTGTTGGCTTCAGGGTTTGTTTGGAATTGGACCAAGACTACCTTGTCAAGGTGGTCTCAGACCGATTGTTTTGGTGCGGATCCAAGTGATATTGCTGTGTTCCTATATGCCAAAACAAACTGAACTAAGGGAGAAAACACATCTGGTTCCGAAACGAATGCTCCAAACATATAATTTCACTTGCGTGCAGCAAAATAGTGTAGCTCTCTGTGATATGTAATTAGGTGACATAAGTTTTCTGGATTTGCTGGAAATGTCTCCATTGCTCTATCAATGTCTCTCTCTCAGGAAGCACACAGACACTCTTGAAGTCAGCCAACATGACTCCCAAGTTTAAATATGCGCTAGAATCTTCTGCTCGAGCAAGTGGACTAATGCATCTCCCTGGAAACGCTTGCTTGCAGATTGATCAGGCATTTTAATATCTGCTCTCTCCACCATCACAGTCTGAGAGCAAAATATTCGACTTATCACAACCATGGGGGAAATCGACAATGAAGAGCATCTTGCACAGAGCTTGGTGTGTGTATGTGTGTGTGTGTAATAGAGAAAGTTGGTGCAAAGTCATTTGAGTAGTCATTTAGCCCTATTCTGGTTTCGCTTGAAGATTGGATTGTGATTCCCCATTCATTAAGTTCAACGCCTTCTCTTAGAGGTATGTAAAGGGATATTTCCCCTAAAACTTAGATTTCTGTCATCATGTATGTACCCTTGAGATGTTCCAAACCTGTTTGACTTTGTTTTCTTTTTCTGTGAAACACAAAAAGAGGCAGAATGTTAGCCTCAGTCACCATTCACTTGCATTTATGTATTTCTGTACCATGAAAGTGAATGTTAACTGAGACTGAACATTCAGCATAACATCTTTTCTATTCCACAGAAAAAAAGTAATAGGGGTTTGGACCAACACAAGGGTGCATAAATGATTACAGTATTTTTTATTTTTGGGTGAACTAAACCATTAAGTATAAATGCAGTGCCATGTGTGCTATTACAAACAATATGGATAATGGAATACTATTCTAATGGCCTCAAAGACAAAAATTAATAATAAATGAATAAATAAATAAATAAAAATCAGATATTCAGGGAGGTACAGTGTTACAAACATTCAGTCTAGAAGCATGTTGGAGAGCGTCTCTCTCACTGGTCCCCAGGGCTGTTTATGGAAATGCAGAATTTAATAAGCTCATCTCAACACCTTGTCACTAACGTGTGTGTGTGTGTGTGTGTGTGTGTGTGTGTGTGTGTGTGTGTGTGTGTGCACCTGCATTAGTAATGCTCTGTTGAATAAGTCCATTATGACAGGATGGAGTGACCTAAGCATGCACTGTCTGCATTCTTCGAATGTTAAGGAATTATTTGCATTTCAGTCGAGTCTGGTCACCCCATGTGACTGTGTAAACAGTTTATTTTATTTACACAGACAGAACAACAGAAAGCTAATGGAAGTGATACAAAATATCTATTTGTAAAAACAGAAAAGAATTTCAATGGAAAACTTTGGAAAAGTGGTGGAATATTAGAATGATAGAAGAAGATACTCTTTGAATACTCTTGATTTAATTAATACCCCAAATGAAACCACAATGAAATTGAAGAAATATAATCAACATACTGTAGATTGTTTAATCTCATGTTCAAACAATATTGTTCTTTACTAATTACACCTTTCATTAATTGTCTCTAATGTTTGTTTTTTCTCTCTCCGTGGTGCTGTTTCTGTTGCTCTCTTGGCACACTGAGATCTCAAACCCATCTGCAGTCCACATCCCACATACCCAACCTGAGCAAACTCAGGAACAACTGATCATCCCCAGTGACTCTCATTACACTGGGCTACACTGGGGCCCACCAGGCTCCTGGAAGATTGATGATCAGTCGGTAAGCTGCCACAAAGCACCAGATTTGAATGTCGCGGGAAGGGCAGAAATATCTGGGAAATTTGGCATCACTTTGGCCATATTCATTGGCTGGACCAGCAGTACTGGAAAAACAGTCATGCGTGTCAGTCATCCCACACAACTGCTGCCAGGGAGAACCAGATGATGATTTTGTTGGTGAGATTCATCATCTTTTGGGCAGGTGTAGTTTTAGACTAAATCAACTTAAATCTTTTGTAAAACATGCTATTGGACACAACATTTTTTTATTTTTTTTTATTCAAAGTATTCATGTAGTATTCTTTATCAGATCACTTAATATTACTGTGCATTTTCAAGAAAATCTACCATCTACATTGTAACTGTCAACTTGCGAAATGTATTAAAGAAGTTATATCTCTACAGTATATACCCTTTAAGAATATAATTTTCATAACTCAAAATTTCCCCCAGTACAGAAAGACCATTTATTGGATCGAAACAGCGAAAATGGCTCATTCTGAAATCTGATTTTGTTATGTCATAACAATAAATACATTTACACTAGGGGTGGTAAAAATATAGATTTTCCGATGAATGGTGATCTCCATTTGAATGATTTCAATAACGATTCTTAAATCCCAAGATCAATCTTTTACTTTATGTGCAACCCTCCACTACAATGAGAGGAAATCACGTGCATTTGCAACCAAATTTCGAGCTATGTGACTAAAAATGTACATATTTGGCAACTGGCAGGTATGTAAATGTTTAGATTTCACTCACCAGTCAATGAATTGTGTAGTCATGGAGTATTCAGCAGCAAGATCCTGTCACTGCGTGTTGAGAGTAAAAGTTGCTCCATCCAAAGATGAGATACATGCGACCCAATTGTCACTGAATAACGCCTCTTAATACACTTTCTGTTCTTTACAGTCAGTTGTTGATCATAAACAACAAAAAAAGAAACATTTAATTCTAATTAGGCATAGCACAGATGCGATAAAGACATTCAAGTCTCTTTCGTTAACGTGCTTATTTAAAGACGCCATTTACAGAAATGCAGGATTCCCTTAAAGAGACAGTACCGTTTTAGCAGTGTTCAACAAATCAATGTAAATACCTGTAAATAGTACAAATTAAGCAATTAAACAATAAAAATGTAACAAAATATAATATATGCAATATAATATATTTATTGATAAAATACATTGATTTGTTCATTTTTAAAAGCTAAAATGTGACCAAAATTATGAAAAACTAATAAAATAGAATTAGCTAAATTAATATTTTCATATTGTACCTAGTTAGAAGGTCCCCTGTATAATTCACATAATTATCTGGGAGAGAATTTATTTCATATGTAAGCAAAAGAGACATTATAACTGAAATATACCCATATGAATAGATATCAATATTGAATCGAATCAAAATAGGATTCGAATCAGGAAATATGTTTCAATACCCAGCCCTAATTTACACATCAACGCCTATTGAAAAATGGGGCAATGTCAACTAGTTTGGATATGACAGCAAATGGCAACAGCTTTATGTCAGTTTGGAAGACAAATCAAATACATCACGTGGCACTGAAGGTTGGTTTAAAAAAAGGCTACAGTTAAAAACATGTAATACAATAAACGGTAGCCCAAAACAAAGGGAAGTTTTTACATTTTCTGACGTGTTATTATGCTGTGTGTCAAAGCTGTGAATGAAATCTTGGACTTCTCTACAAAATTCTCTCTCTCTGAACACACACACACACACACACACACACACACAGGGGAACAACAGCAAAATGAGCTGTTAAGTGTTCTGTCAAAGTCATGTCATCACATTCCAGTGACAAACAACTTTCTCCCATTTGATGTTCTGTTTGGCACAGTAATGGGGATACCTGTAATTAAAGTGCATTCAGTCTTATCATCTGTCCAGTAACTGACAGGTGATGCTATGGGTGAGAGGAATGATGATTCCAATAAGCCTTAAATAATAATCTCATAAGACAAGCCTGTATGTAATTAACATTCTGTATTGATGGTGGTGGTTTAGTGGTAAGATCTGGTCCAGCTAGAGGCACCAACTTGCCAACTCCACTCAGTCAAGACATCATATTTTTCGAGAATTTTAACACTACAGAACTGTAATGAAACAGATCTAACTGTGAATTTGGTGACAGTAGGTCGAAAGTTCTTCAGCTAAATTCAGTGTTTACCGAAATTCGAACCATTGCACCCAGTGGGCGAAGTTGGAAGTGTTGTTGAAGGTGTCGGCACATGTGAGCGCCAGTTTCTGGGTGAAATGTCCACAGAGGGGTGCCAAAAGCGAGTTGTGTTTAGTTTTAATGATTTAATACAATGATAAGGAATCAATATTTTACTAACCATACACCCTAACCTAAACCCCAACCCTAAACCTAACCATCAGTATAGTAAAAATGTATTCTTAGAAGTAAAATACAACCTCCAAATCATCATCGATTATCTGATATTCATATTTATTTTGAAATTTGAATTGATGCAAAAATGTCTAATAGGTCAGTAGCTTGGTAGAATGGGGTCGATGTCAGGGTATTGGAACATTCGTTAGCAACAAATCGACTTCCCATATGATTATGTTGAATGAAAAGTGCTGTTATTTTGTTTTAAAATCTCACAAAACAACACCGATGTACTGCTTTTGTATGACATACTGTGTTTTTCCCCAAGTTACCTTAGAGACACTTTCCTTCAACACAGGAAGTATTAACCTGTCCAGTTCTACCTCAGTTTCATTGCAATCCTCTCCATTGTCTCTATGAAGGTGTATCTGTGCTCTGTGAGGCTTTTAAGGAAAATGAATCAATGACTGAACATCAAAGCTGTGTTAAATGTGCCAGAAGCTGGTTCTCTAATGCTGCCCTTAATTAAAGGCTGGATCAATGCCCTTTCATGAAAGGTCTGCTGGAGTCTGATATCAGTTTCTTTCCATTAAAAGTTCAGTTTCACTAAGATTTTTTTAACACTCTTGTGCTTCCTGCAGTCTTGAGGGGACTTCATTGTACATGACAATTATTTTAAAAATGCATTACTGTCAAGCCATTACTGCATTTTTCAGCACCAAGCAATCAGTTGTAACAGTGGCACACCAAAACTTAAATTTAAATGATAAAGTATTAAATATATTCGGGCACCAGATAGGTTAGGCCTGTCAAAAATAAATCAGTCAATTGGGAATCTACTTGAGGTTAGGTGCGGAAACTGAATCAAGAGCAAATACCTGGATCTTGACACTTCACACTTCCTCATCTTTTTCTGCCAGTGCTGTCGGCAAATAAAGTGCAGACTCCAATCAGCTGCTTTCTTCTCTGCTTTGCAGTGTGATCCTTTGGACGTCTCACTCACCAAAACAGCGACTTCGGCCTCTATTGAACTGGACAGTGCATTGGCAGTGCCTCGACCAAAAAAACTCCTGTAATATCTCCACCCCATCTTTGTTTCACCAAGCACCCCTACACCTGCGTTCCTCTTCAATCTGTTCTCATCTCACTGGTCTTTCCCCTGAATCGTTCCAATCCACCATATTTTAAATTATCTCACATTTCACATCTTTCAATTAAAGTAATTAAAGTCAGGTGTAAACGTGTGTGTGCTTTTCCGTACCACCACATAGTTATTAAATAGCTGTTATGGTCATGTGTCAACCAAGTCACAGTGATGTACACTTTTTCAAAATCAAATCAAATCACATCACATTTATTGTCACACAGCCATATACACAAGTGCAATGGTGTGTGAAATTCTTGGGTGCAGTTCCGATCAACATAGCAGTCGTGACAGTGATGAGACATATACCAATTTACAATAACATCAAATTAACACAACACAATTTAAACATCTGTTATTCCCATAATTACACTCAACTTAAAACATCAAATTAACACAACACAATTTAAGCATCTGTTATTCCCATAATTACACTCAACTTAAAACATCAAATTAACACAACACAATTTAAACATCTGTTATTCCCATAATTACACTCAACTTAAAACATCACATTAACACAACACAATTTAAGCATCTGTTATTCCCATAATTACACTCAACTTAAAACATCAAATTAACACAACACAATTTAAACATCTGTTATACATAATTACACAACTTAAAACATCAGATTAACACAACACAATTTAAACATCTGTTATACACATAATTACACTCAACAATACACAAATAATAACATACACTGTACAGTATACAATATGCTGTTTTTTTTTTTTTTTTTTTTTTTTACTATATAGATACACATTATTCAATAAAAATTAAAAATTAAAATATATATAAAAAAAGTATATATATATAGTATTGTACTGTATTGACATTCAGGCTGTCGGTTGATAGTCAGTTGTTAGAGAGACATAATATAATAACAGTAATATAATTTATGACAGTCCGGTGTGAGATAAAAGAGTAATAAAGTGCAGGGCTGATGTATTTTGATTGTGGGAGATCAAGAGTTCAGAAGTCTGATTGCTTGGGGGAAGAAGCTGTCATGGAGTCGGCTGGTGCGGGTCCTGATGCTGCGATACCGCCTACCTGATGGTAGCAGTGAGAACAGCCCATGGCTCAGGTGGCTGGAGTCTCTGATGATCCTCCGAGCTTTTTTCCCACACCGCCTTGTATATATTTCCTGGAGGGAGGGAAGCTCACCTCCGATGATGTGTTTGGCAGTTCGCACCACCCTTTGCAGTGCTTTGCGGTTGTGGGTGGTGCTATTGCCATACCAGGCAGAGATACAGCCAGTCAGGATGCTCTCCACAGTGCAGGTGTAGAACCGTGTGAGGATGTGGCGGTTCATTCCAAACTTCCTCAGCCGTCTCAGGAAGAAGAGGCGCTGATGAGCCTTCTTCACAATGACTTCAGTGTGGACGGACCATGTGAGTTCCTCAGTGATGTGGACACCCAGGAACTTGAAGCTGCTGACTCTCTCCACTGGTGCTCCATTGATGGTGATTGGACTGTGTTCTCTGTCTTTTCTTCTGAAGTCCACCACAAGCTCCTTTGTCTTACTGACGTTGAGGGAGAGGTTGTGCTCCTGACACCAGCGTGTCAGAGTGTGCACCTCCTCTCTGTAGGCTGTTTCATCATTGTCAGTGATCAGACCTACCACCGTCGTGTCATCAGCAAACTTAATGATGGCATTGGAGTTATGTGTTGCCACACAGTCATGTGTGTACAGGGAATACAGTAGTGGGCTGAGAACACAGCCCTGTGGGGCTCCAGTGTTGAGGGTCAGTGATGAGGAGATGTTGCTGTCTATTCTAACCACCTGGCGTCTGCTTGACAGGAAGTCCAGGATCCAGCTGCACAGCGAGATGTTTAAGCCCAGAGCCCGGAGTTTCTCATCTAGCTTGGAGGGCACTATGGTGTTGAATGCTGAGCTGTAGTCTACAAACAACATTCTCACATAAGTGTTCTTTTTTCCAGGTGGGAGAGAGCAGTGTGTATTGTAGATGCAATGGCATCATCAGTGGAGCGGTTGTTGCGGTAAGCAAACTGCAGCGGGTCAAGATTGAGTGGTAATACAGAGCAGATGTAATCTCTGATTAGTCTCTCAAAATATTTGCTGATGATGGGGGTCAGAGCAACAGGACGCCAGTCATTTAAACACGTTATTTTTGATTGTTTTGGAACAGGCACAATGGTGGATGTTTTAAAGCATGTGGGGACTACAGACAAAGAGAGGGAAAGGTTGAAAATGTCCGTAAAAACACCAGCCAGCTGGTTCGCGCACGCTCTGATGACGCGGCCCGGAATGCCGTCTGGACCCACGGCTTTGCGGATATTCACCCGTCGGAAGGATCGGGTTACATCCGCTACAGAGACGGAGAGTGAACTAACCTCTGTAGCTTCAGCCGCGAGAGCTCTCTCCGCGAGGGCGGTGTTATTTCCCTCGAAACGAGCATAAAAAGTATTTAGCTCATCCGGTAGAGAGGCAGCGGTGTTCATGGCGGAGTTTTTATTCCCTTTAAAGTCCGTGATGATGTTAATTCCCTGCCACATGCTTCTAGAGTTGGTGGTGTTAAACTGTCCTTCAATCTTGCTCCTGTACTGGCGTTTTGCTGTTTTGATAGTTTTTCAGAGGGCATAACTGGCTTGTTTATGCTCCTCCGCGTTCCCGGAATTAAAAGCGGAGGTCCGCACATTAAGTGCCGCGCGAACATCGCTATTGATCCACGGCTTCTGATTCGGATAGATTCGCACAGTTCTGGTTGGAATCACTTCCTCTACGCACGTTCTGATGAAACACATTACGCTATCAGCGTAAAGCTCGATGTCGTCATCAGAGGCGGTCCGGAACATCTCCCAGTCCGTGCGATCAAAACAGTCTTGTAGCGTAGAGTCTGATTGGTCCGACCAGCACTGGATCGTTCTGAGGGTGGGTGCTTCCTGTTTCAATTTCTGCCTGTAAGCGGGCAGAAGCAGAATGGAAGAGTGGTCCGATTTGCCAAATGGTGGGCGGGGGAGGGATTTGTAGCCATCCCGGAACGGAGAATAGCAATGGTCCAAAACCCGGTCCCCTCGTGTGTTGAAACTAATGTGCTGGTGATATTTTGGTGCGACTGATTTTAAACTGGCTTTATTAAAGTCCCTGGTCACAATGAACGCGGCCTCAGGGTGCGCGGTTTCCTGCTCACTTATACTCCCATACAGTTCCTTGAGTGCCCGGTCTGTGTCGGCTTGTGGGGGAATGTACACAGCAGTGATAATGACCGCTGTGAATTCCCTCGGTAGCCAGAATGGTCGACACAGAAGCATAAGAAATTCCAGATCAGGAGAACAGAAAGACTTGATGGAATGTACGTTCCTCTGATCACACCAGGATTTGTTGATCATAAAACATACACCACCTCCTCTGGTTTTACCTGAGAGGTCTTTCGCTCTGTCCGCTCGGAGCATGGAGAACACCGCGGGTTCAATGGCTGAGTCTGGAATCTCCGCAGACATCCAAGTTTCCGTAAGGCAGATAATGCAGCAGTCCCTCGTCTCTCGTTGGAAAGAGATCCGCGCTTTCAGCTCGCAGAGCTTGTTATCCAGAGACTGAACATTTGCCAGTAGAATACTGGGTAGCGGGGGTCGATTTGCGCGGCGTCTTACTCTGATGAGAACGCCGGCTCCGTTTCCCCTTTTCCTCCTGCGTTTCCGCGGCCATGCTGCCCAGACAAAGGGCTCCGCTTGCGTGTTTGTAAACAGCGGGTCAGCATTGAGGAATGTGAAGTCCGGTTTTCGGTGAGATCGCTGAACCAATGTCCAAAAGTGTTTGTCTGTCGTAGACAATAAGGCAGACAACATCCAAGACAAAAAACATAAGAATTGTAAACAAAACAAACAAACCATTGCTATGTTGTGTCGGAGCTCGCAACGCAGCAGCCATACTCGGCGCCATCTTGAGTCCGAGTTTTTGTAGGCAAAGAAGCGACATTCTATCGATTACTTAATTCTGCATGTTGCGCCAGCCCAAAGTCCTTCTCCTCATAACTGTACATTAAACATAAAATATGTTCAAATTTACTGTGACTGAGCCGTGTCATACAGCATTATCACGTGCATTGTGGACAGACAATCTGCTTGTCGCTGGAATCTTATCACATTTCATCTGGTCAACACACCTCTTCTGGCATTCTGGTTAGTCCTTTGAAGTAAATACTCAAAGAGCCCTGCTAAACTTCTGGTTATTACTGAATTTATACTACTGCAGTGAACACTGATTTGCCAGCTCAAGATGGTTGGTTATTTTAGTTTTTTCATTGTGCTCAAAAACTCATGCAAACTGGTGCAGTCTTAGCTTGAAATGCAAAGGCCTGCAGGAAAGTCAAGCTCCCTTCTAGTCAACATGAGAACAAGACTGAACAGAAATGCCAGGCTGAACTGAAGAGTGAGAAATATTTGTCTAGGGGCCACTGCCAGCTTTGCGATAAAACATTGCCTCTTCCCAAATACCAAACAGGGAAAGACATTATTGGAGCCTATGTGGAGATATAATTTGGTTAAGCCACTTAAAATGAGAGAGAACACAGAGAATATAATAACTATTCTGTCATTCAGGGTGTGCCATTTGTTTGGTTTGGTTTACTGAATTTGACAATCAGGATAAAGGAGATTCTTACTCCAAAATTGAATGGTTATCACTCTCATTCATATCAATAATGGTTTGCCTAGTGACCTCTCATTGTTTTAGTTAATGTCAACATGAAACAGAGTTTGCAATCCATTTTACTTTTGTAATGTGACATTAAGCACTTTCCCACTATCGGTCCAAATCGTTCTAAACACGGTGAGAAATGGTTCCAGTAGCATTTCCACTTGAGCATGGTTTGGCACGGTATGTAATGTATGTGAAATGTAATGTAAATGTTTATTGAATCGTGAAAAGTGGTATGGGGTTGAAAAATAAGACATCTCTGTGATGTCAGCTGAAAAGAAAAGCCATTGAGGCAGAGAAAATATTACATTTTGATAAAAGTTTATGAGGAAAAACATCATAAACTTTATTAAAAAACATTATTTTTGGAATAATGTGCATCAATGTGTCCAGGACCAGACCAGGAATATGTGGGTTCATTTTGATTTCATGTTGACATGGTGAATCAACCAGCAAGCCCAGTACAGGTTAAAGATGTCTGGTTATATGAAGGTAGACTGATTCCCCTTGCTATGTAACCAAGTGCTAACATATCACCTCACCAATGGGAAATTAGAAACTAGGTATATCAATGTCAGTTTTGGGGGATGGAGTAGAGGGCAGTACTTGCTTGGTGTTGTTCCAACCAAAGAAGAAACCAGCCTTTCGTATGTACTCGTTTACATTGAATATGAAAGTTTACTATTGCCAGTGTCCAACAGTAGGCAATGAAGGGGAGGACAAACGTTCAGAAGACAACAACTGAAACAAGACTAAAAATAGTGTTCCTAGTCCTTGTGTTTAGACTCTTGTCTTATCTTTCAAAAAATGCTTTCGTTGTGCAAGTGTATGCAGACCCATGGGGGGTATGTGGGTCAGGACTGTCAGAGTCAGCCTGCCCTTATGCAAAGTGATGGGTCTTTTGCCCCTCTAAGCCCCCTTTCCTCCACTGCACCATACCCATCGCTCCTGGCCTTGGGGAAAATGTTCCTTTGCCCTCCATTAGGA
The DNA here is from genome assembly GCF_019703515.2 of Myxocyprinus asiaticus. Taxonomy (NCBI): domain Eukaryota; kingdom Metazoa; phylum Chordata; class Actinopteri; order Cypriniformes; family Catostomidae; genus Myxocyprinus; species Myxocyprinus asiaticus. The sequence goes on along the minus strand of NC_059345.1, from coordinate 17,144,041 downwards.
ATCTTCAGAGTGTATTCCCTAGCACACTTGACACAATTAGTCGAGGAGAGCGACAGTAATGGTGTTGAATGCCTGTGGCCTGAGGACACTTCTGCACAGAATTGAAGGTCCCAAACTGCAGCCTCGAGTTACAGATCTTAGAACTGCTCAACACTGCTGTTGTATTCTACTAAATAAAGTTGCCTCTTATTACCCCAGGTCTGGGAACAGTGCTAATCAAGAAATTTTATATCAAAGCTTCACCAGAGAGGCAAAGTATGTCTTTTTTTGTTTGTCCATTTTCTTAAGAAATTTACCATGGCCACAGTACCACTGTCTATATTCAGTAGCCAGTGTTGGGAAGGTTACTTTGGAAATGTAATAGGTTACAGATTACAAGTTACCGTATTTAAAATGTAATAAGTAGTGTAACTAATTAAGTAGTGTATATGATTACATTTGATTACTTTTTGATTACTTTTCAAAATTTCTAATGAATATTTTCAACTGTTAATCATTTTCAAACATTTAAACCAGGCAGGGTTAACCTTACAGTAGTACTCAACACTGATTACTGTCAGACTTTCAAAATACTTCATCACTTGAATTAAGATTATTATAATAATTACATTTTAAAAGTACAGCCACCACAAAATCAGACTTTAGCACCTCTTTTTATTTTGAGATCATTCTGAGGTTAAATACAGATTTAAAATCAAAAGACACTCAAAATTAAAATGGGTTAGTGGTAAAGTTGCTTTGTCCAGGGGAGTCTGTTGGTGCCCTGAATTTCACAACTAAGTGACCTCGTGAGTCATTAATGTAGGTTATGCTACAGTGCTGAAATGACTGTAATATTAGATCTGACATGGTTACCAACCTTATTCAGCTACATATTTTCTGTCAAAGGGTTCATAAATAGAAGTGTGGCTGGTAAAGACGTCTTTAGCTAGCTAGCAGACTAGCTAATTTGTTATAAATAATAATAATAATAATACATTTTATTTATAATGCACTTTTCTAGTACCCAAAGTGCTACAAGCAGATGCAAATAAGACAAATAAAATACAAAAGTTCTGTAATACAGTACAAAACAATAAATCATTCTAAACAATACAATACAACTAATCTATACAATAAAATACTAGTCATCTCAATCTATATAAGCAATTTTAAAAAGATGGGTTTTTAACAACTTCATAAAACTGTCTAATGTGGGAGCATCTCTAACAGCAAGAGGAAGTGCATTCCATAATCTAGGTGCAGCAACTGAAAAAGCTCTCTCACCCATAGATTTTAGTCTACAAAGAGGCTGCTGAAGAGTAAAATAATCAGCAGAATGAAGAGAACAAGAAGGCATGTAAAGGGTAACTAAGTCACAGATATAAGAAGGGGCCGTTCCATGCACAGCATTGTAAGTTAGAGTGAGAGTTTTCAAATCAATACACCACTGAACAGGAAGTCAGTGCAAACTATAAAGCACGCCTGTGATGTACTGACGTGATGGACTAGAAGTGAGAACACGTGCTGCTGAATTCTGAATATACTGTAACCATTTGGAAGATTTAGCAGGTAGACCAACAAATAGTGAGTTACAATATTCAATCCTGGAAGTAACAAATGCGTGAATAAGCCTTTCAGCATCAGGTAATGTAAGGAAAGGTCTAATTCTAGCAATATTTCTAAGGTGATGGAATGCAAATTTTGTGATACTCTTAATGTGTGAATCTAATGTCAAACGAGCATCAAAAATCACACCAAGGTTACGAGCATGAGTAGATGGAACTACGATACTATCATCCATAATCAAATTGAAATTGCTACCTTTGTGAATAGCTGCTGGTGTGCCAATGAGAAGAACCTCTGTCTTTGAACAATTCAGTTTTAAAAAATGATGGTGCATCCACATTTTTATTTCCTGCACACACTCAGAAAAAATTGTAGAGGTAACATTAATATCGGACTTAGAGCTGATATAGATCTGAGTATCATCAGCATAAAAGTAGTACCCTAAGCCATAATGCCTAATAATTTGCCCCAGAGGAAGCATATAAATGCTAAACAATATAGGACCCAAGACAGATCCCCGAGGAACACCATGACAGACCTGTCCAATGTCAGATTTGTTGTTTCCCAAAACAACAAACTGGGAACGATCAGTAAGGTAAGATTTAAACCATTTAAGCACAGTACCAGAGATACCAAGCCAACTCTCAAGTCTATTAAGCAGAATGGAGTGGCACACCATGTCAAATGCTGCACTCAAATCTAACAACACCAAGATGGTAGAGGCTCCAGAGTCAGCTGATACAAGCAGGTCATTCATGACTCGAACCAAGGCAGTCTCTGTACTGTGTCCCTTTCTAAACCCAGATTGGAAAGGCTCAAAAAGCTTGTTGAGTGACAAGTGTGAGTATAGTTGTGTCGCAACAACACGTTCCAAAACCTTAGCAAGAAAGGGAAGATTTGAGATTGGCCTGTAATTTGATAGATCAGACTTATCACATCCAGGCTTTTTAAGGACTGGTGTAATAGCTGCAACCTTAAGAGCTTCTGGAACAATACTAGTAGTAAGCGAGGTGTTCACAATGTTCAAAATGAGGGGACTTATTGATGGCAGACATTCCTTAAGAACAACTGTTGGGCTAGGGTCAAGTGTACATGTAGTTGTATTCATTGCTATCACTAATTTCAGAATACAATCAATAGTAACTCTTTCAAAATTAAAGAATGTAATTTCAGTGGAACTAGGTGGATAAGTCACAGAAGATTGCAGAACAGGGTGTTGAACTAATAGACTTATGAATGTTCTAAATTTTTTCCATGAACAAATTGAGAAACTTGTTCAAATCAGTGGCTTAATAGGTTTAAGAATTTTGTTAATTGTTTTAAAAATCATGTTGGGGTTTGCAGCACCATCAATAATAATGCCATATAGTGCTTTATTCTTGCCACTTTAAGTGCTCCAGTGTATTGACTCAAATGTTCATCATAGATGAGCTTATGGTCAGTCAAGCCTGATTTCTTGTACTGGCGTTCAAGCTTCCTACTTTTAACCTTAAGCGCTCTGAGCTCAGTAGTGTACCAAGGGCATGATTTAATAAATGAAACAATACATTCTCTCCTAGGGGCGAACACATCCAAAGCAGATGATAAAACAGAATTATAGTGATCAACAGTTCCAACTGTTGGGTGCTCTGAGATCCAGCATGAAAAACTATCAAAATTAATAATCTTGACATTTCTAAAACTAATGACCCTTTTTTGAGCACATCTTGGAGAAGGAACAAGTAGCTTAAAAGTGAGAAGCTTATGATCACTAATACATAAGTCACTGCTGTCTAGCTGGTCAATATCCACCCCAACAGAACATACCAAGTCAAATGTATGGCCTATGTTATGAGTTGGAAAATGTACATGTTGGATCAAATTAAAACAATCTAATGTTTCTATAAGATCAACTGTTTGGTTACTATTAGAATTATCCACATAAGTATTAATATCGCCACTGATGGACTAATAAATGTAAGTAGTGTGATTTCAGCAAAAAACAGAGGATTAGGTTTTGGAGGACGATAGTTGAATAAAACAAGAACAGGGGAGGTACCATTCATTTTGAAAGTTACACACTCAAATGATGATACACAGGGAATGGAAATTTCAGTGATCGATATATCAGCTCTGTAGATAACGGCAAGACCGCCACCTTTACCACTTAAATGTGGCCTATCAATGTATGTATAACCCGGTGGAATACTCATATTTAGATTTATAAAGTCATTCGGCTGATGCCAAGTTTCACAGATACAGAAAAAAAAAAAATCGAGTGTATTGTTCAATATAATATCATAGAGTAAAGCAGTCTTATTGTTCAGTGAGCGAACATTTAGATGTGCAAATCTCGCAGATTCGAGTCACACTATCTTAGAAGTCACTTGTGGATAACGCAAGTTCAGAAGGCAAACACCACGTAAAGAACGATTGTGTGTTTCTGAGTCCATAGAGTGAGAACATAAAACTTTTACGCCAATCCCAGTAGTTTGAAAGTTGCGCTGCAATCCTCTGTGTAAATATTTCGGCCGACGTAAAAGCCGAAACGACCGTAAGGATCTTTGAACACAAATGTCAGGGGGTAGATGATGTCCCAATGATAGAAGTTCAAAAAAAAGTGTACCTTATCATGATGAAATCCAAATGTCGAAGGACCCGCTCTCCGCGAAGCCCAGTCAAAGTTAAAATGACAATGACAATGACAATGGATAGCAAGGAAATCCGCATGGAGTAAAATCCAGACACGTTGTTATCACACAGCAGCCCAAGTAGCCTATATCACACAGGGCACGACATCTAGTCCCAATCACACAGCAGGATCACCGATCACACGGCATTCAACCACACGTACTGAAAGACTTCTCAATTTTATCCAGGTAGCAGTCAATGTAATCCCTGGGATTGGATGGGTCTCTCTCCTCTTTGTGTTTGTTGATTTCCTCATGCATGAAGGGATGAAGTTTAGAGATGCAGGATCACCAGTCACACAGCGTTGAACCACACGTACTGAAAGACTCCTCGCGTTCAGACCAGAATCATTAAAAGAAGTGTAAAAACAACTAATAAAAATCAATTAAATAATAAATAAAATTAAAACAAGGAAGACAGAACAATTTAAAAAAGAAACGAATGGAGAAGTGGCAGCCAACGTGCGCCAGCACGTTTGGAGAGTTAGTTAATGGAGATGGACATCGTTAAATAAACTACTGGACATGCACCAAGCAATACAGAGCTAAAATACGTCTTGAATACACATTAGTAGCATGCTGTGGCAGGCGGGAGTAGGCAATGCCTTTCCTGCTTTATTTAATGACTGCTTACAGTTAACTGTAGGCTAAGTTACATACCTGCAGATGCTTCCTCAGGTTCGACATTGAAACCTTCGATGTCGATAGCATTTTAATAGTTGGCAAACTTATTTTGCACTTAACTGTTATATTTGTGTCCTTTTCTGATTTCTGGATGAAATGATTTCTAAATTTCCAGCACTGGAATGCATTTTTATCACTCGCCATGGTGGCAACTCTCAGACAGGTTGTAGACTAAAGCTTTCAGCGGCGATGTGGATTGATGTAATTGGCAGACGTGGTGCGCTGCAAATTCAAACAAGAGAACCAATCAAAAGCATCAGAATAGCATCGCTTTACTAAACAGCCTTTAAATGGCAGGAGGCATCGTGCTGCATTGTGCTTGTTTCGAGGAGCACAATACTTGTTGACCCCTCTCCAAACATAATGCTTATGGTTGTGACCATAAAGCTCTATTTTGGTCTCGTCACTCCAAATTACAGTGTGCCAGAAGCTGTGAGGCATGTCAAGATGTTGTCGGGCATATTGTAACCGGGATGGCACTGGCTTCTTTCTGGCAACTCGACCATGCAGCTAATTTTTGCTCAAGTATTGTTGTATTTTGCTCCTTGAAACAACCACACTGTCTTTTTCCAGAGCAGCCTGTATTTCTCCTGAGGTTACCTGTGGGTTTTTCTTTGTATCCCGAACAATTCTTCTGGCAGTTGTGGCTGAAATCTTTCTTGGTCTACCTGACCTTGGCTTGGTATCAAGAGATCCCCAAATTTTCCACTTCTTAATAAGTGATTGAACAGCACTGACTGGCATTTTCAAAGCTTTGGATATCTTTTTATATCATTTTCGATCTTTATAAAGTTCCATTACCTTGTTACACAGGTCTTTTTACAGTTCTTTTCTGCTCCCCATGGCTTAGTATCTAGCCTGCTCAGTGCATCCACGTGAGAGCTAACAAACTCATTGACTATATATACACAGACACTAATTGCAATTTAAAAAGCCACAGGTGTGGGAAATTAACTTTTATTTGCCATTTAAACCTGTGTGTGTCACCTTGTGTGTCTGTAACAAGGCCAAACATTCAAGGGTATGTACACTTTTGATCAGGGCCATTTGGGTGATTTCTGTTTTCATTATGATTTAAAAAGGAGCCAAACAACTGTGGTAATAAATGGCTTCATATGATCACTATCCTTAAATATTTTCAAAATCAATGATAAAATTTCACAATTTCTGCCAGGGTATGCAAACTTTTGAGCACAACTGTATTACCCGTAAACGAGCTCACACATGCCCATACTTTCAACAATGCTTTCAGCTTTGGCCACTGAGGGCAGTATTTTTAATTTCATTAACCACAGGTTGATTTCAGCAACAGAAATTTCTGTTACATCATAGGCTGGTATAACCATTATTTGCAACTTGCTGTTTCTAGTTAGAGACAGGTGTTTTTTTTTTTTTATAATTTAAAGGGAGGGGACATTCTCATTCTAGAGAGCCATTTATTGGATACAAATATGTACATGCCCGTGTGTAAGATGAATAATCAATATTTTTGGACAGTTTTCTTGGAAGAGGAAAGTTTTAAATTACTTCTATCTACTGAGTTTTTTGTCATCAATATTTAGGAGTGCAGTAGCATATCAACGGCTTCTAAGCCATGGATTAAAAGCCACAAAACTCCCATTTTTATTTCATAGGATATTTACAGCTTATTTTTCATTTGGTCTCAGACAGAGAAAGACTTTCGATTAACTCCTGAAAATGTGTTAGCATTTTCAAGTCTAGCTCACATTTAAATCAATCCTTTTAATCAGTAGGTTTTATCTATTGATTATCCTCACTGGTTTGATCACAACAGACACAACACTTGGTGAATCCGCCAATAGTCTGTCTCCCTCGCAATGCCATCTGTCTGGTATGGATCCATTGGGGGGAAAAATCCAGTGTTGGCAGAGGTTCCCCTTTTAAACTGATCAAAATCCCTTTTCATAAACTTCAATCTCAACTGCAACAACAAATATAAACAAATCTGGCCTCAGATCAGCACACTAAAGCAGGTTTTACCTAAATTAAGATGCTCATACTTACGTAAACCCACAGGTTATTGAAAAGGAATCGTGGCCGACATCTCACATTTGTCTTTGATGTCAGCCAGCCTCTTACAAAGACAGGCTTATCCTGGGCTGAGATCAAATGATGCTGTGATGTTTTAATTAAAACCTTGATTAAAGAAAGACACATTCTGCATTGAAAGTCAATTCCTCATTACCTTAAATGCACACATCCACACAAACAAACAGAGAGAGAGAAAGAGAAAAACCTACTGAAGGAGTTGGTCTTTAATAGTAGAGCAGAAGACTCTCTTTGGACTTTAATTATGATTAAGATTATTAATCGTTACCCTCAGTGGCATGTCTTATGGTCAATATTAGGTCAAAAATGGCAAAAAAGAAACAGATTGCTCTAGAAACTCATCAGTCAATCATTATTTTGAGGAATGAAGGCTATACAATGCTTGAAAATGCCAAAAAACTGAAGATTGCATACAAAGGTGTGAACTACAGTCTTCAAAGACAAAGGACAACTGGCTCTAACAAGGACAGAAAGAGATGTGCAAGGTCAGATGTACACCTAAAAAAAGAGGATAAGTACATCAGGGTCTCACATGTCCTCAGCTGACAGCTTCATTGAATTCTACCTGCTCAACACCCGTTTCATGTACAACAACAAAGAGAGGACTCTGGGGTGCAGGCCTTATAGGAAGAATTGATTTGATAAAAAAAAAAAAAATCCACTTTTGAATCAGAAAAAAAAAAAAAAATTAAAAAAAAAAGGGTTAGAGTGGGCAAAGAAACACAGACATTGGACAACAGATAACTGGAAAAGTTATGATAACTGGATCTTAACTCCATTGAGCTTTTGTGGGATCAGCTAGACTGTAAGGTGCGTGCGAAGTGTCCGACAAGACAGCCACATCTATGGCAAGTGCTACAGGAAGCATGGGGTGAAATGTCATCTGAGTATCTGGACAAACTGACAGCTAGAATGCCAAGGATCTGCAAAGCTGTCTTTGCTGCATGTGGAGGATTTTTTGATGAGAACTCTTTGAAGTAGTTTAAGAAGTTCTGAAATTTGTTTTTCAAATTGTAATAGTAATTTTTCATGTTGTTAATGTCTTGACTATACATTGTGATCAGTTGAATGCCACTTTGGGGAATAAAAGTACCAAATTATTTTCATGAGAGCAAAATCTGTAAATTATTCCAAACTTTTGGCCACCAATGCATGGACCAACAGAGCTGAGATATTCTTCAACAAATCTTAATTTGTGTTCAGCAGAAGGAAAAAAAAAAGTCATACACATCTGGGATGGCATGTGGGTTAGTAAATGATGAGAGAATTTTCATTTTTGGGTGAACTATCCCTTTAAAGTTCATCCAGAGTGGCCCTTTCAGGAACAATAATTAATGTAGAGACCATACGCAGTGTTACTCACACAAACACAATAAACCATCACGGTAACATATGTGACACTAGAATAATGAAATAAACATTAACTAACCTACATAATATTTAATAAAAAACACCCAAATGTACATAAGTGATATTAAAATAAGAAGAAACATAACTATTCCCATAAAATATAATGAAATGTAATGAGTCAAGCAGGGACTTCTGGGAATGCCCAACTCTATACAGCCTATAGAGTTTAGGCTGATGTGCTTTTCATATCGTGCACACACCAATGCTGATTTATATATAAAATTGTTGTAGACTTTAGAATGTCATTTACATTTTATTTACTGCTTTGATACTGAACTTGTGATAAAACATTGATTGTGTTATCATTTATAAAGCTGATATGACAACAAAAAACAAATGTATCAACAGAGTTTGCTGTAAACAATGAAACGTGAGATGTGAATTATCATAAATATAAATTTATTTTTAAAACATTGTAAAAACAGCATTTACAATCCAGCAATACATAAGACAGTTTCTTCATAAAATGCGCCCATCATTAGGACTTTCTGCCAATAAGCCAAAACTATGCAGTGGCCACAACTGCAAAATAAAGAAAAGGGGGAAAAAAACGACATCAACTCCTTTTTCATCAATTTTATTTTAAATACATTATATATTCTAACACTTTATAATAATTATCTAATAATTGTAGAATTAACTTTGAATTTTACTTTTATAATGAATTTTAAATTTTCAAATAAATTATAAAAGTGGAGAAAATTAATCTTTTTCATGTAAGACCCCCACACCCCTGTGTCACCTGCCTCTAACTTTCCAATCAGAGGTTGACAGAAGACGAGGGGACCTTTTTCGGGTCGTGGGCACATGACGCTATATGAGATGACAGCTGAAAACAGTTCTAAATGAAGACGGCACCCAGGTCTACAGCTACTTATGGTTGTCCATAGTTTGAACTAATTTTAACTTATTTGTGATTTTAAAGAGGAAAATTTCAAAAAGGACCATTTGATTACTACGTTATATGCAAAACAGTCTATACATAAAAGGGCAAACTTAAGAAGCTTGTTGTTCAGCCTCAGGGGAAGCGTATAGATCAAGCAATGGGACTGTATCCTCATTACCTTTAAGCAAACACGTCCTCGAATCAAGGCGTAGGGAATTGGGCCATAGCTTCGGGAATCTGTAGAATTCCGAAGGTTGTCGCCTTCAAGCCATATATGCCCTCTTGGTACCTAGATTGCGGCAGTTAAGGTGAAGAGGAAAATGTTGGATTTTGTAGAAAATTAGTATGTAACCTATATCATGAATATTCCCCAAACCAAAAATAACAATCAGTTCATTATTTCATTAGTACATTTTGGGCAGTGCTATTATCCTTTGCCCCATTAAGACACAGAAGTATTTACATGTGGTACTATTGATTGTAGGCCTATGGTATTCTTTGTAGGTTTGTCCCCGATTATAGGATAAGTTCCGAACAGTGTGAAAGTTCATGACTTAACTGCTCATTTCAGATGGGATCATTTTACTGACCGCTTGGGCCATGCCCCCCTCGCCTTTATCCTCTCAGTGAGGGGTGAGGACACGCCTCCCTGAGCTGCTCCATGGGTCTAGACCACGGACAGACCTGCCAGGCTGGGGCGGCAACCAAGCGAAGCCTGATCCACACTGACATCAATTAGGAGTAATCTCATCACACAGGGAGAGTGGGGCTGTCAAGCCCCTAATTAAGTACCCTCCACCCCCTATATATATATATATATATATATATATATATATATATATATATATATATATGGGTGGCTAGGTTGAACAACACATCACGTTGTCATTATAAACATAACAGTATGGAGATGGCTATCTTGTACTGACCAAACTTTAATGAGTGATTGACAAGGGAAATTAAAAATTACACTTCATATCAAAAAGGTTGCCGACCCCTGTGCTAAACAATCACCCACATCTTACAAAGGCATCTCATGCATTAATGTGTGAAAAATCAAAAATGACTCACAGAACGATTTCATGATCTTACATATTGCAAACAAATGCATCATTGACAACACAAAAAAAGCTGTGATTATAAACATGTAGTCAGCATGTATTCTTCTTGTAGTCGCCTCTCATTAGCATGGAAACATGTGTTTGATCCCATCCACAAGAAATCTTAGCCTGCTGTCATCTCTCGTTGAGAAGCTAAGCTTTTGTCTACCATCTTTCGGTCAAGCATAAAAGAAATCTCACCATACTGTGACCAGACACAAATGTGACAACCCTGCATTCAATCTTCAAACGGGAAGTGTGTCAGAAACACATCATTACTACTTTGAATCTTGAATATAATAAATTCAGGTTTAGAATATAATTAATTACATAGGGCTTCCCAAACTTATTTAGCTATGTTTTAGCTAAATATGTAAAGCTAAATATTTTTTTTATTCTCTTTTGTTAATTGAACTGAACATTATTACACTTTCTCCTATAAGATCACAACTAAATTTGCATTCTATCTTTGATTAACAAATCTTTTACAGTACTTTACCCAAAGATAGAGGAACAAACAACCGAACATACTGAAGGTAGTATTTAGGCATACCTGCCAAGAGGCTCTTAGTCTTTTCACTAAAATGTTAATTCAAGAAAGTACTGATCATTTTGTGTCATTAGACCTGATTTTCTAATATTGCACTAGTGCTCATAAATGCTTAATATACAAAAATAATTTCTTCACAACAGCCAACAGTACTATTGTCCAAAAATAAAATAAAACAAACAAACAAAACAAATAAATAAATAATTGTACCGTATATAGGGATAGAAAAAAAAAACATAATTCACATAAGGACCTCTGTAGGCAATATATGCAAACTAGAGTTAAATTTCAAGAAGGAAATAGCAGGGCTTGCAAGGCAGAAAAATCATTGTGTTAAAAGTTTAGGAAACCTTTTTTTGACCTTTGTTCTATATAAATGAAATGTGTCATCAGTGAATTGCAGTTTTCTGTCGATTGTGCACGAGGATCAAAACATAACACTGCTTCTGTGCCGCCTTTTGCAGTGTAATGAGATTGAGATTGTTAAACATACACTGATCAGCCACAACATTTAAACCAATGACAGGTGAAGTGAATAACATTTATTATCTCGTTACAATGGCACCTGTCAAGGGGTGGGATATATTAGGCAGCAAGTGAACAGTCAGTTCTTGAATTTCATGTGTTGGAAGCAGGAAAAACGGTCAGGCGTAAAGATCTTGAAAAGGGCCAAATTGTGATAGCTAGATGACTGGGTCAGAGCATCCTCAGAACGGCAGGCCTTGTGGGGTGTTCCCGGTATGCAGTGGTTAGTACCTACCAAAAGTGGTCCAAAGAAGGAAAACCACTGAACCGGTGACAGGGTCATGGGCGCCCAAGGCTCACTGATGGGCGTGGGGAGCAAAGGCTAGCCCGTCTGGTCCGATCCCACAGAAGAGCTACTGTAGCACAAATTGCTGAAAAACTTGCTGGGCATGATAGGTGTCAGAACACAAAAGGCATCGCAACTTGCTGATTATGGTGCTGTGTAGCCGCAGACCGGTCAGAGTGCCCATGCTGACCCCTGTCCACTGCCGAAAGCGCCTACAATGTGCATGCGAGTGTCAGAACTGGACCATGGAGCAATGGAAGAAGGTGGCCTGGTCTGATAAATCATGATTTCTTTTAGATCATGTGGACGGCCAGGTGCATGTGTGTCGTTTACCTGGGGAAGGAATAGCAGTAGGATGCACTATGGGAAGATGGCAGGCCGGCGGAAGCAGTTTGATGCTCTGGGCAATGTTCTGCTGGGAAAACTTGGGTCCTGGCATTCATGTGGTTGTTACTTTTACAAGCACCACCTACCTAAAGATTGTTGCAGACCACATACACCCCTTCATGGCAACGGTATTCTCTGATGGCAATGGCCTCTTTCAGCAGGATAATGTGCCCTGCCAAACTGCAAAAATTGTTCAGGAATGGTTTGAGGAACATGACAAAGAGTTCAAGGTGTTGACTTGGCCTCCAAATTCCCCAGATGTCAATCCGATTGTGCATCTATGGGATGTGCTGGAACAACAAGTCAGATCCATGGAGGCCCCACCTCGCAACTTACAGGACTTAAAGTATCTGTTGCTCACGTCTTGGTGCCAGATACCACAGGACACCTTCAGAGGTCTTGTGGAGTCCATGCCTCGACGGGTCAGAGCTGTTGCACGAGGGGGCCCTACATAATATTAGGCAGGTGGTTTTAATGTTGTGGCTGATCAGTGTATTTTAGAAAGAAAACACCAATCACAATTAATTTTGCATTTTGATGTAAGAAAGAAGTCCAATCAGAATTAATTAGTAAATATTATAATGATTTATTTACTATAGTTAGATTTAGAAAAGCATACTAATGTAAGTCAATGGGAGATTTTCAAACTTTAATCTTACACTTCTTAAAGTATAACGTAGTTTATAATAATAAAAAATAGATAGCACAGTTATATTGAAATTATCAACAAAACAAAGTTTGTATGGAGTCTGTATATATTAATTAAGCAATTCGAGCTGTACTAATATAGCAGAAGTTAAATACTTAGGGTTAAGGGTTTAGAACTAGGGCTGCACGATTTTGACAAAAAGTCACATTGCGATCATTTAGAAAAATATTGCGATTGCGATTTGAACTGCTATTATGATAGATGAAAAAAAAGGTACTGTTTTTCACATGTTCAACTGAAAAAAGGCTACTGGGGTTTTCACACTTGAGTCCTCTTAAAAAGAACCAAACTGATATTTTTTTTTTTTTTTTTTTCAAAACGATAAATATATAAACAGTGAAAAAATGAAATTTTACCCATCCACTGTGTTCCTGTTTTTGTCAATTTTGTGATCGGGTCTCAGCCCACTAATCATCATCATTAGTTTTTGAAACCCAGTCAACTTGAATATTAGGGATACTCCAATCAAGATTTTAACATCTGATACCAATCTCCAATTTTCTTTTTATCTAACCTTCCTATGCTAATCATTTAACTTTTTATCAGCAACTCTGTCAAAACTGGTTATATGTAAGATTTCTGCTCAATGTCACTGTAAACTGATTTTCCCTGTTGGTAATACCATAGTTGTTGCCTAGTATTTGCTGTCAAAAATACTGTTGGTTGGTTGAATAATTAAATAAACACAAAATATTCAATTTTACTCTTTACTAAGTCTTAAAAACAAGTAGGCTTATACAAATTATTCTCTACTGTATATAAGATAGTCCTAAAGAACGAGGCTTAATGTCAAACTGAAGTTGAACTGTTAACCCATTGGTGTAATTAAAGTAAAGTTTTGGTTAGTTTGTCACCATATCATTTAAATATTTTTATTCATTATTTTATTATATTTCATTTACCAATGCATTATATTATAGTATCTAAATATTTTAAATAGATTTATTATATGTACGTTCCTTCCTTTTTATTTAGTTGGATGTTGGTAATATTAGTTCCCTTACGACTCAGTACACTTGACATTGCGTAGCTACGCACATGGGGAGTGCCTTCTTATACGACCTAGTTGAAACCTCTCTACAATAACGCCAATATTCTAGTATTGGCTATGTGTTTGAGCCCGGCCTGTTTTGGCGTGAAACTCTCTTTGGCGGCTCTGTGAATAAGTTTACTGAGCGTTACGTCGTGACTCAGCAGCAGTCACAGGCTATGAGACACTTTAAGCCCAAACAGAGTATATCATAGCCGGTTCGCCCTCGCTCTGTTTCAAACCAGCACTTGACTAAAAGCCCCATACCTGCTGCCTCACTGGCACCTGCTTATCAGCACGCGCAGCAAAAGCGCTCCTGACGGGCACAACCCTTTGAAGTGGAAAGCAGAGCCCGCGGTTCCCTCCGGGCCTGCTCCAAAAAAGGCTCGATTGGAGACACAAAACACTGTTCCCCATCTCCCCACTACTGCTTGTTGGGAAAGGAATATTGTTGTTCACAATATTGTTTCTGTGTCTTGCACTCAAATAAATGCAAAAAAAAATTTAATAAGTGCAAAAAAAGAATACAGCAATCATTGCAAATGCACGAGATGCTCACACATTCTCCAAAAAGATCCATTTACCTCTTCAAAGCACACACATTATGCAAAACCGCTTCCCTATAGTGAGCGTCGCATCATATCATACGGTAAGCAAACCAAATTGCCCTCTGTAACATTACGTGGACGCGTGGTGAACCCTAACGGCTATTTCAGAATGGGTGCAGAAAATGATCGAACATGGTTATACGATCCAATCTGCACGCCGGCCACCCCGTTTCAATGGCATTCTGTCTTCCACAGTTTCGTCCGAAGATGCGCCAATGTTACGAGCTGAAATATACAATCTCATCGTGAAAAACATGATAGAGATTGTGCCAAATTGTCAAGCACAAAAAGGGTTTTACAGCCATTATTTTCTTGTTCCAAAGAAAGACGGCAGACTTCGGCCAATCCTGGATCTTTTAAATCGCGCACTCATAAAGCGCCCATTCAAAATGATTACTAAGAAATGGATCTTATTGCATGTACACCCACATGACTGGTTTGCGTCGATAGATCTGAAGGATGCGTCCTTTCATATCCAAATTGTATGACATCACAGGATGTTTTTGAGATTTGTGTTCGAGGGAACAGCGTATCAGTTAAAAGTCCTGCCCTTTGGACTGTCTCTGGCTGGAAACAGTTCTATTAGTTGCACCGAAATGGCCCAACCAGCCTTGGTTTCCGGAAATGATGTAGATGCTGTACAGCTCACCATGGGAAATACCACTGAGGAGGGATCTCCTCTCTCAGGCGCAAGGCACAATCTGGCATCCCCAGCCCCAGCTGTGGAACCTGCATGTGTGGCCCTGAACAGGTCGCACTACACGCACCAGAACTGGCACGTTCAGTCATGAACACCATTTTACAGGACAGAGCAATGTCCACGAGATGCCTCTATGCACTAAAATGGAAGGTGTTCCCTGATTGTTGTCTCTTACATGGCAAGGACCCAGTAAACTCCCCCATACATGAAATTCTAATATTTCTTCAAGAGCGATTACACGCAGGACTCACCCCGTCAATGCTCAAAGTGTATGTGGCAACTATATCTGCGTATCATGCACATGAAGCCGGCACCTCTATAGGCAAGCATGATTTAATCATAAAGTTCCTTAAAGGAGCAAGACGATTAAACCCAACTCGGCCGGCTACAGTCCCGACCTAGGACTTTACTTTAGTCCAAAAAGCTCTTGCAGGGCCCCCCTTCAAGCCTTTGGACTCTGTTCAATTGTGCATGCTCTCTGTTAAGACTGCACTACTGTTGGCTCTGGCCTCAGTAAAATGGGTAGGTGACCTGCATGCACTATCAGATGAAAATTCATGTCTAGAGTTTGGCCCTGGTCTATCAAGAGCCATTGTCAAACCCAGGAAAGGCTATGTACCCAAGGTCCTAACCAGGCCCATCAAAGCGCAGGTGGTTCACCTTCAGGCCTTCTTCCCTCCTCCATTTAATTTGGATGAGGAACAATCATTGCATTTGTTATGCCCTGTGCGGGCACTACATGCATACATTGAGAGTACTTGCCAGTTCAGACTGTCTGATCAGCTCTTTATATGCTATGGAGGACACACAAAAGGAATATCCATCTCCAAGCAAAGGCTCTCTCACTGGACTGTCGATGCAATTACACTGGATTAGAGTTGCAGGGTAAGACTTGCCCAACTGGTGTTAAAGCACACTCATCTAGAGGCATGGCCTCCTCATGGGCATGGACGAATGGTGTGTCCTTATAAGACATATGTTTTGCAGCAGGATGGTCCTCTCAAAACACATTCGCAAGTTTTACAACCTAGATGTAACGTCTCTTTCTTCACAAGTCCTCTCTGTTTAGAGCACTTGCTATTCATTGGCCAAATATATATATATATATATATATATATATATATATATATATATATATATATATATATATATATATATATATTATATATATACTTATGCCCTTCCCTTTAAGTACGGGCTCCCCATCATTTGCACAACCGCCTGCATTCAGGCCATTATAATTTACCAAAAAGTCACAAGCACTTTCATTATAAATAAACTCTCTTCCCGACTGTGTTCATAAGGAGTTAATTCATACTATATGACTATAGTTCATATATTCATTATGAGTGCTCTCCTCCTGGCCAACACGAGGATCACTCACTACGGCATACTCATGTCGGTTGCCGTCCTACAAGACTGCGGCGCCATGTTTCCTCTCTGGGAAGTTATGTCGTGTAGTGCGGTGTGATGGGATTCTGTTCCCCATATGCGTAGCTACGCAATGTCAAGTGTACTGAGTCGTAAGGGAATGTCTCGGTTACGTACGTAACCTCAGTTCCCTGAGACGAAGGGAACGAGACATTGCGAACGCTAGCCGAACTACAAGACTCAGAGTTTGAGGCACAAGCAATGCGCTCCTTGTTCTCAGTCAGAAATTCTGAGGAAATGGTGTTTGTGCACCTGTTTTTATAGTGGACAGTTTCGCGCCAAAACAGTTGGGCTAAAACACCATAGCCAATATTAGAATATTGCCGTTATTGTAGAGAGATTTCAACTAGGTTGTGTAAGAAGGCACTCCCCATATGCGTAGCTACGCAATGTCTCGTTCCCTTCGTCTCAGGGAACCGAGGTTACATAAGTAACAGAGACTTTCTGCTTTCACTTGTTGCCGCTGGGAGTGTAATAAGGGCGACACGAGGAACAGCGCAGGTTTCTGGACTCTACAGGTGCTACTGTTAATGCTGTTTGCTCAGCAATCATTTAATAAAGATGTTTGAATTATAGCGCATCGTGTATTCTGCATTATTATTGTGATACCTGGCGGAGACTGAGATGCTGCTACCACAGATGATAATAAAAACCTTCACGCTTTTTTAGCATAAATAAAGCACTTAGCGCATGTAAGCAAACGAAATCGAACTCAGAGCACTTCTGTTACTCTAAGCATGAGATGGAGTTGTGGAGCACAGAACCACTCTGAAAACACTGTAATAATGCTCTAACCTAATAAAGACTGGACAGAGCAGCGCAAATAAACTTTGAAGAGAACAGACTATTCATTTATTTAATTAAATCGCAGCCCTCTGCGATTTAATAATCGTGATTTCGATTTTACTTTAATTGTGCAGCCCTATTTAGAACAAACCCTTTTTAAAATGTCAAATACCAAAACAGTGCTGCCTTGCACACATGCATGATAATAATTACTGTATATCATGATTACTAATTATGGCAATAAGTTTAGGTTAGACTAGTACTGAGAGTGCAAAAGTTGCTCAATCTTGTGCCCTTTTTTAGCTGATGATTTGTATCTCGTATCCTGTGACAAGCCTTATCTTTTGTCTGTCCTTTCTTTCCATTACTTGCTCTACTCATCTGGCACTAACACTAACAGCTTCTGCAAAAATTACAGGCCAGCACCGCACACAGTCAAGGTGAAAAACAAAAGTGATACAAAAAAAGCAATAACAGCTTTCAGTGAAAGGGTGGCTACACTCTTTCTAGGCCAATAATAACTGAGAAACAAGCATTTGTTGTCAGAAAAAAGGCAAATACTTTACAAAAAGATAAGTGAATGCAGTGGCGGTTCTAGCTAGTATGGTGCCCTTTCAGCACCCAACCCCCCACCCGGCAACAAAATTTGTTAGCAGGGGAGGGGTTCCGTGCCACCCCCGGCAAGCTCCCCATATCGCAGCTGCCCATGTCGCCCATACCTAAATTCGCCACTGAGTGAATGCATGTGAAATTCAAATATATACACCTTGACAGTGAGTTCAGAGGGTGAAGTGTTACAGAGAGCTAAGTATAGTGTAAAAGCAGTGCTTCACACAATGAACAGAGAAAGGTAGAACACATCATCCACAGACCTTAGTCAGGTTAAACACAATAATTGTTTTAATTTAATTTTACAAGGTTGTTACGGATATATCATACGATACCGGTATATCCATCACAGCCTATTTTTTATTTACATTAAATTAAATAGGCTATTGTTTCTAATCTGACTAAGGTCTATGGAGTTTTTATCTATTATAGATGCAGTCCATTAAAGGGATAGCTCACGCAAAAATGAAAATTCTCTTATCATTTATTCACCCTCATGCCATCACAGATGTGTATGACTTTCTTTATTCTGCAGAACACAAAAAAAATATTTTTAGAAGAATATTTCAGCTCTGTAGGTCCATACAATGCAAGTGAATGGTGACCAGACCTTTCAAACTCCAAAAATGACATAAAGGCAGCATAATAAGCATAAGTAATCCATATGACTCAAGTGGTTAAATCTATGTCTTCAGAAGCAATATAATAGGTGTGGGTGAAAAACAGATCAATATTTAAGTCCTTTTTTACTGTAAATCTCCACTTTCACATTCTGAAAGTGAAAGTGGAGATTTATAGTTAAAAAAAAAAAAAAAGATTGAAATATTGATCTATTTCTCACCCAAAGTGATTGCATCACTTTAGAAGACATATATTAAACCACTGGAGTCATATGGATTACTTTTATGCTGCCTTTATGTGCTTTTTAGAGCCATTTCACTTGCATTGTAAGGACATACAGAGCTGAGATATTCTTCTAAAAATCTTTTTGTGTTTAGCAGAAAAACAAAAGTCATACAGATCTGGGATGACATGAAAGTAAGTGATGAGAGAATTGTCATTTTTGTGTGAACTCTCTCTTTAATACTAGTCTAACCTGAACTTAGATGTACAGTAGTCAATTTTTTGTCAACTGTAAATTTGTTTTGGAGAGACTTACATGTTTTGGCTGAATGACCGACACCTTGGCATACAACAATACAACCCATTGAACGGACTAGACATGCACCCCTGACAGCCTCGTATACTTTCAGGTCAAATTAAATAAAGCATCCACCCTGTCTAAGGTCCATTGTTCAGAACCTTCAAAAACATACATTGGTTAATGAAATAGAAATAATCCCTACAAGCAGAATTGATGTGAAGCACGGTAGGTACTCACGTAACTGTGTGTTTTAAAGATGTCAGATGGTCCACTGGTGCAGACTTTGTCCCCCTCTAGTCCGATCACTCTTTTACAAATGTTCATCTTTGGATCAAAGGGGCTTTTGGCTATTATAATATCACCTCTGCAACAACATAACAGGTGGGGTCAAAATAAAGGCAACATTATCTAATAGTATTTTAGAAGGTGACAAGGCACAAATTCAAAATCAGTTTTTGTGATAGGCTTAAAATAAAAGTTAATCAAGGTTAGCATTGCAAGCACACTTACTTTTGTATTCGACAGAGGTGACGGCTTATTCGCTCTGAGAAAACCACATCATGGTTAATGATGGTTGGTTCCATGGAAGGTCCTATGCACTGTTGTGGGTGAATTATATGTAAAAATAAAAACTTTTTAATTGGGTATTTACTTACTGTACATATTTTCATTTTCAGTATAAGTGCAAGCACCAACCAAACTTGCAAACATGCTCTAGAAAACTTACCGACACAAATTCACCAATATACTCAAAGGCACAGTGAGCGATGCAGCCATATTGGACAGAGTAACCAACAAAACTAAGTGTCTGCACAAAGAAACCGCGGAACATCCTGAAACTTCTCAGAAATACTGCAAAAAAAAAAAAAAAGAGTCTAAATAATAAAATACAAAATAAAAATAGAACTGAAACAATAATGGATCATTCACAACACACATTGACATCATCAAGATGTGAAAGATTCAGGATAGGTTGATCAAATAATATAGATATAAGTAGGGGATAATGTAGGGGTTTATTTTGTGATAATGAATGGCTGACTTTACATTATACCACTTATTAAATTGCTACTTAACAAAAATATACATAAATAAAATATTGATTTACACTGAAATGTTGTTATGTGAGAAGGGACCGCAAAGTCTCCAGAAACACTCAGTTCAACCTTCAGTGTTGAATTCAACCTTCACTGTGGTCTATGACCATCTGTCTGCTCATAATCCTGCTAATAACATTTCTACTTGTTAAGTAAATAAATGGACATTAAATATTAATTTGAGTTGAAATTATTTGACTAACTTGCTTGTAGAGTGATACAAGAGAACAGGAGCACATAACATAAGTAGGAAAGATTACCCACAATATCTATTTAACATATGCCTGGATATGCCGGCATAATTCAAATATATTTGACAGCTAAATAAATGCCGCAACTGACCAATCAGAATCTAGTAATCCAGAGAGCCATGTAATAAATATAGGTATTTTCTACTTTGCTATGAATGAGAATTTTTGCTTTGTTAGATAGATATACAGGAGTAGAGAGTTACTAGGAAGAGAGAGTTGGAAAGGAATCAGGCATATTGCAGGCCAGACAAGAACCTGCATTACCCACATGAGTACCACAGCTCAACATGTCTTAAGAACATGCACTAACCACTGAACCATGGCTCAGACAAAATTGGAAAATTTGCAGTTTTTCATCAAAATCTCACTTAGGTTTTTAAACGCTTTGTCATTGAGGTGGTGGTGGGTTGGGGAGGGAAGTGCACCTCACACATTTAATGGCTAATGGTTAAAACTATGAAACCAAAGTGATCATTAGAGATGGCACCATCTTTGGTGTTTCATTCTCAGGAGCTTCTGCAACCCATCAACAAGACACAACGAGTGACCCCTAGGTGTTTGACCCTTTCTGAGACAAGCCAATCTACACCTGTGCGAGCAGGTGACAGGGATAGCAGGCATCTCTTTGAGTCAGAAAAGAGTTACACTATTGCCATAGCAACAGAATTCCAGGTCCTTTGTTTGTCCTCACACCCTTGCACTTTAACTGATAAAACCATGGTGCATTGTCTGAATAAACAGTACTTCCCCTCTCAAACTATTGACCTTTCCTTAGCCATCAAGCTAGCAGATGAGCAGGGAGAATGAGTCAATAAAGATTGTTTGGATGTTTGTACACACCCATGAAACCTGCCTCATCAGATAAACAGCACAAAAGATAACCCAACTCTTTGATGGCGTGCATTAGGTAAAGTCTTTGGACTGCTTCAAGAAACTAGAAATCGAGCTCTTGCACAATTAGAAAACAGAGTCTTAAGCTTTGCTGGATGTCCAGTGGAGGAGAAACCTTTCATTCTCCTTCAATCTCTCCTCCTGAAACAAACCTAAGGAATTAAGGAGACTCAACCGAATCCAAGCCATAACCCAAAGCCTTATTGCCTCAGGAGAGACACCTCCAATATGGGGCAGAATTAATCCCCATGTCCCCTACTTCCTCCATCCCAGTTTCAGGCCAAGTGTCAGGTGTCCTTCTCCGTGTGTCATGGAAAGAGCTACACCTAATCCCATTACCCACCAACCCCTTTCCTCGCCCCATACCTCAACCAATTCTCAACTATCGAATCCATACCTCTGAATCCTCATAATTACCTCTGATACCCCAACACAAACACACGGAATGTGAGTTTGCTACCCCAGCCTCTTCATCTCTACTCAAAGGCCCCCTCCATCCAGGGATGTTTCTGCCTGACTGGATGTAGTCTTATCTTGAGGAGGCAGTGAATGAGCCAGCTGTTGTTTTGCTTATCAAAGTCTAGGGTGGGGTTTTGGACAAACTATTGTTGTTGTGCCCGCTTTCCCCTGCAATCGATAGCAGACACCCATTCCCAGCCTTTCAAAACTGCGTGCTCATTATAAAGTGTATTGTTTCACTTAAAAGTATTTTGCTTTTCACTTCCACGTTTACTAGTTCCTCTTAGCATAATTTACCCATGATTAAGTAACACATGATTCTGGATCATTTACATTTATGCATTTGATCATCAGTGTGGTCCCTAGTTAAAATGAATGGGAGAATTTGGAATGGCCAATAAGGCAGGTGTATAAGAGGAAGTCTTGTCTTACGAATAAAAGAGCCAATCATCTTTTTAACTGAGACATCGCCTGTCAGTTAACTTGGGAATGCACGTGCACAGTTTTTCTAGACACGCAGACAGTCCTCATCTGTGCGTGTCATCTGAAGATGCGCCTGAAGTTGACTGTACTAAAAGAGTATCATAAGTCAGTTGTAGTGACTGTGCATCAAACGTGTCTGTATGGTAAGAGTACTGGAAGGCTGAGCACTCGACTGTACACCAGACGAAACAGCACATGGAAAACTAAGTATACCCTAGCCTTTAGAGTAAGGGGAATGCTTGGTTGACAGGAATGTTGTTGTCCAGGAACAACAAAGGATATTGATAGGTTGACCAGATTCCTGCTTGTGGAAAATGGGACAGCCCCCTGCCAACAAAAATGACCCCCTGCATTCATTAATGAGATCACACGCTCCACAGATGCAGATATCCCAGACTGGCTTAAAACAAACTCCACGACCTTGGCTAAGACTCCGAAGTTGATGGTCTTGCTCTCCAGCTCACGAAAAACATCTGTCCATCTCTCAGACATGGCCGTCTTGTTCATGTTCCAATCAGTGAGGCGACGATTGACAGTGTTTTTCACGCAAGCCCACTGAGCGTGGTTTCGTCAATCAAACTGAGAGCGGGGATTCTGGAGTAGAAGTGTTCGAGGCTGCTCTGAATGTCTTTCCACTCTGGGATGTCTCTCAGTAGGGCCCACTCAAAGTTTTTCTGTGTTCTCCAATGAGCGGCTCCAATTTTGGAGGTAATCCACTGATGCTGAATAAAAGTTTCTCACTGCACAAAATAAATCATCCGCTCGCATGTCACCAGCTTCAACCAGGGCATCCAATTGCTTTTTAATATCAGAGGGTATGAATGATTCCTCCAGTCTGGCCTGCAAGACTTTTCTCAGGTCATGAATGTGCAAAGCCACCTCTGTGGCTGATATGTGGTCTTGCTCTATCTCGAGTGCATAGTTAAAAGTGGCTATTTGCTTGAGTGCAAAGCCAATCCAAAGTTTAGTGCAAGGATCGCTGAAAATGTCTCATAGAAACTTTGGGCATTTTTCTTGAGAAAGAAAGTATGCATGCAAACCATCGAAAATATGTAGTATTCTTTCAAGAGCTGGACCAAGAGAGAGGAAATGTGTGTTGCCATGCTGCAGTAATTTTTGATAGTCCAGTTGCACAAAATCACAAAAGTCTTTGAGCTCCTTCTTGCGCACTGTGTAGATATGGAAGTATTTGTCCACCTTCACAGCAAAACTCTCTAAATCTATCGGAAGACAATCCACTGCTGTTTGCAGTGTGTTATGGATGATATGTGCATTACAGCAAATCCCCAAAATTTCCCTTCCTAGCTTTGACTGCAGCTTTCTCCAGATATTGCCTTTACCAGCTCTCTTAACACCACCAAAGTTTGTGCTGGTGTTGTCGACACAGAGGGCAATTCGTTTTTTTGAACAAGGCCACGTTTTTCAATGACGTTGGAAATGTATTCAGTTTGCAAATCCAATGTCTCACCTGGCAGAGACGAAAAATAAATTATCTTGACTTTTATACCACCAAGTATATTAAAGTAACGCACAAGCACAGTGAACAATTTTATGTCTTTGTGATTGGATGCATCCACAGTCAATGTGACAAACGAGTACTTGTCCAAATCACTCTGAACTTCTTCCTCTGACAAAGGAGCGAGTACGTTGCATATGACAGCTTCAGATTTGGTGCGGGTAGAAGAAAATTTCGGATCAATTTCGCAGTGCAGTCAGCCGACTGAAAACTATGGCCGTGCACAACAGAACGATAAGCAAAAAGTCATTCACTCGCATGCACCTTGTCAGATTCAGAACTTTGCTTCACAAAAAAAAATTGCTAACACTTGGTGTGGCACACTTTTAGCAGCATCCACATGCTTTTTTGTATGAACATGCTGCACGATGTCGGTGCGGCCTCCATGGACGATGGAAAAGTGAGCTCCACAAATCTCACACCTCACTTTACTAGGCTCTGTCTGTGACTCCTTTTTTAGAAATGTAAACTCTTTTTGAAGATCCTCATTAAATGTAAATGCATGCTTCCTTGACATTTTTCCAGCCGCAATTTGATCTGTGTCCTCTTTCAAACTGACTGACTCTTCAATCAGTTAACTAACTGGATGTCTATTGATAGGGGATTGTGATTGGATAGTTTAATCCAATCATGTACTTCAAATAACACGGTGTGATTTTATTGGTTTTACTAGCCGTATCCTTGGCTACCTTTCATTAGAATACTCACGTGACTGAGAAAGCCACATAGGCGATAGAGACATTTTAGGAGAGGGGAAATATGGAACAAAACATTATTTTTTCAGCATAAGTCGGGACACTAGAAAAAGTGCTTAAATACGGGACTGTCCCGGGAAAAACGGGACGTCTGGCCACCCTGGATATTGATCCAAAAACATGTTGCACCTCCAGTTCTTGCCATCACTTTTCCTTCAATCTGTTTGGCTCTCTATTTCACTCTTATTGTGATCTTAAGAGATGGGTCAGGCACGTATCGCAGAACAGCTTGGCAGAATGTGTGGCGGAAGCCTGGAGAACACAGCATCCCCAACAACTGTTCAGTTGGCCAATCACCAGCACCATCACTGTTGTGGGCGTCCAGCATAGGTGAGGATTAAGGATTTAGCATAATAAGATTACACGGCCAGTGAATGATATCAAGAGACAGTCCATATGTGGCCGCCTGGTTTACCATTGGCACTCTGTTTGTGTGTGAGAAAGAGTGGCTGGGTGAGTCAGCTGCTTGGAATCAAATGGAGTTTAGCCAAAATCAAACAGACCTACAGACAATTAAGATTACATCTCTATTTCTGAAAATTCCCTTGTGTGTTCGGAACAAGCACTATCTGGCTCATGATTCCCTGGGTGGGGAAGTGACAGACCAAAATGAATTTTATCTAACAATTGGATAATTAACTCAAAGTCCTCCTTAATCCAGGATTACACAAGGCAATGTACATATATTTGCTACAGAGAGTCACATTCTCTAGAGAGCCATCTGTGGCCCTGAACCCCCAAAACCCATCATGCAACAGTAGAGAGAAAGTGAGCTGAGAAGCAGGTGGCATCAAAATGCACTTTTAATCCTATAAAACTGTTGTAAAAACAATGTATTGAAAATAAATAAATCTCTTGTGTCACTGATTAAGGGAGAGCTGTATCTAGATTAAGTAAATCATCAATGATATATGTTTTATATGTTATTAATCTGATAATCTGTGCTGAATAACAGATCCTTTACAGTCTAAAATATAGAAGGCCATCCAACGAGGACAATAAAACAAGCAAAAAAGTCTCTTTTTCATGTGTGAACTTGGCAAAAAGCATTACAATAATATGGAATAACACCCTCAGCCTAAGAAGAAAAAAAGCAAAGAAAAGAAAATCAAGTGCTTTGTCCCAGAATTATAGACCTACTCCATAAAAGGAACATACTGTATACTGCAGAAATGTATAATTCTATTTTTAATTCATATTCTGGATGTTACTGAAACAAACAAACAAAAAAACAAGAGTGATCTCTAATTACAAACCAATAACAGTGGTTACACTGGAAGCACCTGGTATACAAAAGAAAAAAAGTGCAAACACCCATTCAGGCATTGAGACTGATGTTGCACATGTATAAAGGTCACTACAACTCATTGCCACAATCAGATGTGATAACATTCCATTGACCTCCTGAAATAGCATAGAAAATAAACACAAACCCAGGTGACACTGGAAAGCAGTACTCTGTCAGAATGACAGCTTTTGTTATGAATGTTGATCATTTAGAATAAGAATTAAAGGAAAAGATAATATATAAGTAAATCATAGTAAAATAGTAGCAGTAACAACCAAACCTGTATTAGACTAACATTTGCAACTGACACAGATAAGAAATAAAAGTTTAAGCTTTATTTTACAGTGTCAGTTATACATATTATGGTACTATAATGACTTACTATAGTAATTACTAGATTTTCACATTTTCTGAAGACAATGTGAGTGATGTTTGCCAGTGCATAACTCACTGTCATAATGCAATGTGGTTGCCAGAGCATTGCTAGATGGGTGGTTTCTTGGCAGATGCTAGGGTGTTCTAAGTGGTGGCTACTGGCAAAGTCTCTGGGTAGGGTTGCACCAGCTGTGCGTAAGGTCTCACGTAAGTTGAGACAAAGAGTTCACACTAAGGGCTTAGTAACTACTAGTTTGTTTGTAACTAAGTCAGTGCTTAATTTGGTTGCACCACCTGTTCTTAAGGCAAGACTTAACTAGTAAGTCGTAAACTCTCCGTAAAGTTCTTCCCAACTCCATCTGTGAAGCTGACTCACTCTCAAAAAATGACTAAAAACACATCTTTTCCATGAGCACTTAACCAGTAATAAAAAATAAAAAAAATAAAAAAAAATAAAAAAAAATCTTGTTGCATATTAATCTGTTTTGAATACTATTCTGATGCTAGTTAAACTTTGTAATATGGCACTTTTCATACTACTGTCTCCTTCAGATGATTCGCTTATGTCTTCCTCTTTTGTAAGTCGCTTTGGATAAAACTGTCTGCCAAATGAATAAATGTAAAAGTAAAATGTAAATGTAAAGTAATGTTTAGTCGCATAAAATGTTTACCTGTATTATCCAATAAACAGCCTTCAAATTTGTACACAGAAGTGTTAAAAAGCTGTGAATTTCAGTTTGATCTTGTTACGGTTGATGTTCAAACTTTGTTTGCTCACGTAACTGTCAGTTGTAATAAATTATATCCCCATTAAAATATGATACATAATAAAAGTAGATTTGATAAATAGTATATTTGCCCTGTGTAAATAACAATATATAGGAACTGTATCTAAAATAAATAAGGGGAGATAAATAAATACTAATACAACAGGCTGGAAAAATAGCCATTTATTCATTTTAATATCCTATATACAGTTGTGCTCAAAAGTTTGCATACCCTGGTAGAAATAGTGAAATTTTGGCATTGATTTTGAAAATAGGACTGATCATGCAAAAACTTTATTTAAGGAAAGTGATCATATGAAGCCATTTATTATCACATAGTTGTTTGGCTTTTTAAATCATAATGATCACAGAAATCACCCAAGTGGCCCTGATCAAAAGTTTAAATACCCTTGAATGTTTGGCCTCGTTACAGACACACAAGGTGACCCACACAGGTTTAAATGGCAATTAAAGGTTAATTTCCCACACCTGTGGCTAAATTTCAATTAGTGTCTGTGTATAAATAGTCAATGAGTTTGTTAGCTCTCATGTGGATGCACTGAGCAGGCTAGATATGGAGCCATGGGGAGCAGAAAAGAACTGTCAAAAGACCTGTGTAACAAGGTAATGGAACTTTATAAAGATGGAAAAGGATATAAAAAGATATCCAAAGCCTTGAAAATGCCAGTCAGTACTGTTCAATCACTTATTAAGAAGTGGAAAATTTAGGGATCACTTGATGCCAAGCTAAGGTCAGGTAGACAAAGAAAGATTTCAGGCACAACTGCCAAAAGAATTGTTCAGGATACAAAGAAAAACCCACAAGTAACCTCAGGAGAAATACAGGCTGCTCTGGAAAAAGACGGTGTGGTTGTTTCAAGGAGCACAATACGATGATACTTGAACAAAATGAGCTGCATGGTCGAGTTGCCAGAAAGAAGCCAATGCCACAAAAAAGCCCGGTTACAATATGCCCGACAACACCTTGACATGCCTCACAGCTACTGGCACACTGTAATTTGGAGTGACAAGACCAAAATAGAGCTTTATGGTCACAACCATAAGCACTATGTTTGGAGAGGGGTCAACAAGTATTGTGCTCCTTGAAACAACCAAACCATCTTTTTCCAGAGCAGCCTGTATTTCTCCTGAGGTTACCTGTGGGTTTTTCCTTGTATCCCAAACAATTCTTCTGGCAGTTGTGGCTGAAATCTTTCTTGGTCTACCTGACCATGGCTTGGTAGCAAGAGATCCCTGAATTTTCCACTTCTTAATAAGTGATTGAACAGTACTGACTGGCAGTTTCAAGGCTTTGGATATCTTTTTATATCCTTTTCCATCTTTATAAAGTTCCATTACCTTGTTACACAGGTCTTTTGACAGTTCTTTTCTGCTCCCCATGGCTCAGTATCTAGCCTGCTCAGTGCATCCACATGAGAGCTAATAAACTCATTATTTATACACAGACACTAATTGCAATTTAAAAAGCCACAGATGTGGGAAATTAACCTTTAATTGCCATTTAAACCTGTGTGTGTCACCTTGTGTGTCTGTAACAAGGCCAGACATTCAAGGCCATTTCGATCAGGGCCATTTGGGTGATTTCTGTTATCACTATGATTTAAAAAGGAGTCATACAACTATGTGATAATAAATGGCTTCATATGATCACTATCCTTAAATAAAAGACAGTTTTTTGCATGATCAGTCATATTTTCAAAATCAATGCCAAAATTTCACAATTTCTGCCAGGGTATGCAAACTTTTGAGAACAACTGTATATTTTGAATGTGAATCGTGAATGTTTCATGCTGAAGAGCCGCTTAAAAGTACTATTTTTTTCTCTCGTAAATGTAAATGAGTGTAAATGTCAACATCATACTGTATGTCGAAAGGAATGATGCCTGTCATGCAAAACATGAGCTCACTGATGTCATAAAATATCAGTCTGCTTTTTTATTCCAACCATTAATCCTGGTCAGAGTCATACGTAAATATTTAGTTCATACGTACTTACGTAGGGTTACATCCCACCTAAGTTTAATGGTGCGTAAATTGTGACTTAGTGCCCATTTACGCCACAACTAGGCTAAGTTGTAACTTACGTATAGCTAGTGCAACCGGCCCAGCCCCTAGATGCAGATTGGTTCACTCCTTAAATCTAAGGCAAAATCGTAAGTCCAACTGCTAAAATATCAGATCTCACCTCAATAAGCCAATCAGTGTTCAGGGCTCGAAAATAAGGACTGTCCGATGGCCCAGGGCCAGTGTGAGAGAGATTCGGGCCAGTTGCTAGAACTGTCACTTGCCCGATCGGGCCAGTGCTGCATTTATAACATTAGTGCAAGAAAACAACAAGTGAGAGAGCACAACAATTACACTGAGCAAACCAAGTATTCTAACCGAGGAGCGAGCGTGATTCTATTTAGCTCGCAATGTCACGTGCAGACACCGAATGCACTTTCCTAGCACTGTCTGCACTCTTTTCCAAGTGTCTTAGCAGCAGCTATTACCAATGTGTAGAAAATAGAAGGGAAAAAAACCCACTTAATAAATTTCGTAGCAGGATTGCACATACTTGTGCAACATTTTAAGTATCCCCGCACATTCCGTGTTCACAGTGTGCAAAATCCCCACATTTTTTGTTGGTGAAAAGCAGTAATCCACACATTGGAACACAAAAAAATCAACAGTTTCTTTCTATAGGACTGAAAATCCATGTCTCTCCGTTCATATGTCTCATCATCATCTCTCTCCGTGCAGCGTAGACTGTTTAACATGCATGTGCTCTTGTAAAGGGACAGAGCGCTAGTTTTATTCCCACTGTAAAAAAACAAATACATTTTCTCTCATTAATTCGCCTTTAGAGATGAAGTGCCAAATGAAATGTAATAAACTTTTTTAAACCCTGATTATACACGTGTCTGGAAATCACGAGCTGCTCAATATCCAAAATGTAAGTATACATTTAATTATGTAATGTTTCAAAACGTAAACATTAATTCAACATGATAATGACGTTTGATATGAAAAGAAGCAAAATCACTATGGCTATTATTATCAGAGCTGTTTAGCTGCAGGGTGAAGATGAATATTCAAAACAGTCTACTTCATATCATCCTCATGAAACACCTGTTATATTTCTCATTTTTGGACCGTACAGGTATGTTTGTTTTTGTGCTTTGTGCATCAGTTTGTGTTGGTCTTTAGGTCGTCTGATTTCATGTTATATATACATTCTTAATTCACAGATTAGGCCTAATATCTCCCTAATGTATATTACAAGTCACAACTGATTTGGTAGCAAGTCTCTTATCAGGGATTCATATGTTTATTACATTCAGCCAATAATCACATCTTTAACTCAGTGATTAAATCTTTGATCCTGTGTGTGAATACACTACACATGGCCAAAAGCTGCATGACATTATGACTAAACAGGTGACCGAAAACCCATCATCTGCACAACAGAACTCTTCACTCATCATGTTTTTGTTTTTATTGAACTAATCATTTAACTATTATTATTTAACTACTAATCATTTAGCTATTACTAATTTAACTTATTAAACATTCAGCAAGTTGTGATTGGCAGTGGGATATTTAAAAAAAAACAAAAAAAAAAACATTTATTTATTTTTTTGCGTGTTTGTAATAAAACTATTTTAATGAACTTTTGGAGCAAGCTGGCCACAATTTGACAAACAAACTGCATTTTCTTTTTTTTTTTTTTTGTAATTGAACTGCATTAATGAACAACAAGCTGGCCAAAATTATCCTAGCATTAGCAACCAGGGCAGTGATGTAGTTTTGGGGATTTGTTTGTTAACATACACTGATCAGCCACAACATTAAAACCACCTGCCTAATATCGAGTAGGTCCCCCTCGTGCTGCCAAAACAGCGCCAAACAACATCTCAGAAAAGCATTGTGAGATGATGTTCTTCTCACCACAATTGTAAAGCGTGTTTATCAGAGTTACCGTAGACTTTGTCAGTTCAAACCAATCTGGCCATTCTCTGTTGACCTCTCTCATCAATAAGGCATTTCCGTCCGAAGAACTGCTGCTCACTGGATTTTGTTTTGTTTTTGGCACCATTCGGAGTAATTTCTAGAGACAGTTGTGAGTGAAAATTCCAGGAGATCAGCAGTTACAGAAATACTCAAACCAACAATCATCCATGCGATTATCTAATCAGCCAATCTTGTGGCAGCAGTGCAGTGCATAAAATCGTGCAGATATGGGTTAGGAGCTTCAGTTAATGTTCACATCAACCATCAGAATGGGGAAAAAATGTGATCTCAGTGATTTCGACTGTGACATGATGGTTGGTGCCAGATGGGCTGGTTTGAGTATTTCTGTAACTGCTGATCTCCTGGGATTTTCCCACAAAACAGTCTCTAGAATTTACTCTGAATTGTGCCAAAAACAAAAAACATCCAGTGAGCAGCAGTTCTGTGGATGGAAATGCCTTGTTGTTGAGAGAGGTCAACAGAGAATGGCCAGACAGGTTCGAACTGACAAAGTCTACAGTAACTCAGATAAAAGCTCTGTACAATTGTGGTGAGAAGAATAGCATCTCAGAATGCTATTCTGAGATGCAGGTTGGCACTGATTTGGCAGTACGAGGGGGACCTGCACAATATTAGGCAGGTGGTTTTAATGTTGTGGCTGATCGGTGTAGATCTACAGTATTTGCCTAATAATGCCTCACATGGAGTTGTTTTGGAGATATGTAATATATCTTATTTTTGAACATATCTAGTGTGTGATGCTGAACCATCAGTGTTTATTACTTGTGCCAGTGTTACTGTCACCATGAGTGTTGACAGTGACACCTCATCTGTTCATTTCATTATCTCTATACTTTATTATAGATCTATGTTTCTCTCTCTCCCTTTTTATCTGTCATCCTGCTAGATAATTTATCAATGCTCTTCTATCGCTGTAGGCTGACTTTTCTTCTCTAAACTGAGCGCATGCATGTAAATTAAGGTTGAGACTGTCGCAACAAATACAAACAACACACGCTCATCAGTCATTCAATTTATAGAACATCGTCCAACTGCTAATGGCATGCAGGTCAATCATATTACTTGAAAAGTAGGGAGGCACTAGAACACCGAGAAAAATTAATGAGACGCCATTCACTATAGACTAATGTTTTTTTCTGTTGTCAGATTACAGACTATAAAAGTTGCTAGATGGGTCTTTTACTCGCTAAGGGGGGTCAAAAAGTCACTAAATCTAGTGAAAAAGTCGCTAAATTGGCAACAGTGAAGCTAATGATACATTAAAGATGAAGTATGTAATTTCTGCACCACTAATGCCACCGAATAACGCTTTCTGAATACACCCCTCCCCCAGTTGCTCAAACAGTCAGATAGTCCCACCACCAACTCACACCATTGGTTGAGTAACATTGTTGGGGCTGGTCTCAGTGGGTTGCTCAAAACGAACAGGGACACAGAGACACAGTTTTCGAGAAAATTAACCTATGAATTTCTTACTTATAGTTGTCTCTGTATATTAAGCTGGGATAGTATTTTAACACTGAAAAACTTCAACTTTTATTCACATCTGCATCACAAACGTGTGGACAAGTTCTGCACCCAAGTTTAATATTTAGGATTTTTTTCAAAAAGTAAGTGCAATGAGATAAGCAATGAATAAATCACAAGCAGTTCCACAAACAATTACAAATTAAGCACATGTACTTCATTCCAATTACTCAAACCTTACTGTAATATGTAAATGGTTAGTTGATGCACATGTCCACTGACATTTTAACAGCATCAATATTTTAGGTTTAAAGTTATATGAATGTATATGCGAAATCATTTCTTGCCATTTTTCAGCATTTTAAATCACTTTTTTTACTTCAGTATAAATGGTCCTGCAGTGTGACAACTATTCCATGTTGTTTCTCAGTAAATATAAGCTTATCACAGTATATCTGAATTTGGACATCCATGACACGTTTTGGTCTTGGGTTTCTGCGGGACTTAAGAAGATTACATAGATTTAAATGGTGTTAACTAAGATGGCATTCCCCCGAGAAACCAGATGGAAGGAAGATGGGGAAGATGGAGGGGGTGACACCTATGATGTTCTCTATCTGTGTGGCAGAAGGCAGCTGAGGAAGGCCTGTAATCGCCATCCCTCATGTGCTTTGCAAGGGATCAGAGAACCTGGAGATTTGGTAATGGGGAGGCTATCAGAGCAGCTATCAGAGTGAGGCTGGCAGTTTGAGCTGGGATGGAGACACCTGGTTGGTTGATGGAGGACAGATGTCAGCATGCATGACACAAAGGCAAGCACCCTCCATCACTTTATTTTTACAATAGTCCAATGGAAATCAAATGAATTTTAAAAGGCAGATAATGGCTAAAGCCAATTATAGAGTCAAGCCCGTAAATATGAACACAAGCAAAACGATTTCAAAGCAAGCTGAGCCAGTGTTGTAACAATGACATGATATAAATAGACTAATCTTTATTGAAATGACCTTTGACTGCAGCCTGAGCCCAAGTTGGAGCTGAAAGACAAACAGATCTTATCAGCCCTGCCAAGTTAGGCCTTCTGTTGTGGCTAAAGGATAAATCTTACAATGCTATATTGAGTCTATGCCCATCCCTACCAATTCCTTTTTAAATAAGTCTTCTTTATTTTTAGTAGTTTTCATTTAAGTGTTTCTCAACTGTGTTAAAGGCTTGTTCTAATAGAGTCATAGAAAATAATGCTAAATACAAATAATACAATGTGACAAATAAACAGGTTGAGCAACTTTTAAAGACAGGAAAAACTGTTCTGATATCTTTTGTTGTAATGTCAAAGGCTGTATGTCCAATTCAATTTCAATGTATTTTGATGCAAATTCATCTGTCACTTGGTAAATATGGCTGATACTACTAATACAATATTTGACCCTGTGTTAGGTGTTAGGTTGGTTAAATCACACCTTGTTGTTTATGCATTTACAAAATTGTCCATTTTCACACTCTGGCTATGCCATGTTAAACATTTTGCATTTTGTTGGAGTTCTATGAAGTTTATGGCAATATTAACTTCATGTTTTAGTTTAAAAACATTTTGGTACTTTGGTACGACAAACAATTTTTGTACTGTCTTAGATCACCACGTCTAAAGTAAAATCTGGGTCCTGAAGCAAAACCAGGGAGGACCACAGCTTTATTTCATATTGAAAAAAAGAAAAGAAAATACTGATTAATGCTGTTTTTGGAAAAGAGAGGATATGATAAAATGGCCTTCCTGTATAGCACGAATAATAGTAACCACAACCCTATAATTGTCCTTGCATCCAAGATTATTACTCTCCTTTCAACACTAAGCAAACAAACTCTCCACAGATGACAATCTAACTTCCCTCCCGGGCAGTAGCACTATATTCTTAACCTCAGATTGTGGTAGCAAAGAGAATCACATTGGGGAAACCCAAACAAGCTGCACAGGAAACATTTGACATGTTATGACTGTTAGTATTAGCAGTGTGTGGAACAATCAGATACAAGTTGATAAAAATGACATAATAAAAATTGCATGCGCTTAAATTTACCAGCATCTGAAGAAACAAAAAGGTGCACTGTTTTCCACAAATCAAATCATCAGTTGGCATGTGTTTTATGCCAAATAATGCAGCAAGCCATAATGTGTAACCACTTAATCAGAGTTTTCAACAACTCAGTAACTGTCTAAACCTCTGCCTCTTGCCTTTGATATTCCATGATTCATTGCTCCATCTTTTAGACATAAGTTTCAACAAAGTTCTCTTAAATTTTATAAAATTAAGTTCTTATCTCTTTGCAAAAATAAATAAATAAATAGGATATGCAATATGTCTTGTTTATATACATTATAATTAATGTTATACTATTTTGTGCAACAATAATCATCTAACAATAAATTATAAGGCATTCTAGGTCTAGCAATATTATTTATTTCATGTACAACACTGAATACTTGTAAATAAACCCATGTGGGCAGTGTATATGTAAATAAAGAGCTTATGCATAGGTTGTTTGAAGGATTTGATAAACATGGGTGCTTAGACACCCCTTCCAAGCAATGTATTTGGGAAGTGACAACAGTGTCCTGCAGTGTGACATACTATATTCCCTATAAAACTATTTTCAACAACAGGACTACTTAAAGGTGCTGTAAGCAATTTTTTCATGGAAAGGTATGCAAAAAATGTTCCTACTCCCTTAAAGATATTATTGAGATAAGTGTCCTGAGATAGGAGGCGTGGCTAATTCAACATGGAAGTAGAAAGGCTAAAATCGCTTACAGCACCTTTAAGTGAACTGAAAAAGCTAAAAGGTGATTAAAAATGGTGAGAAATGTATATTATTATTATTTTTTAGGTGAAACATAAATTTACGCTTACACATATACACAACCACTCAAAAGTATGGACACACCAACTCATTCTTTGTAATTACTTTTCCATATTTAAGAATAATAGTAAAGTCATCAAACAACAATATAATACAAATGAAATAGGAATTATGCAGCAACCAAAGTAATGTTAAACACATCAAAACCTACTATCTTCTTCAATAGAGCCACCATTTGTCTAGGCTGCAGCTCTGTACACTCAATTTTAGTTTTGTTAAGAATATATTATGTAGGGACAATATACACTAATATTAAATCATATATATAATTCTAATTTCAAGCATTAATCATAAGCCTATAGATGAAACAATTTTAAAGACTGTGATAAACCTAAATTCAGTCAAGTGTGTCTAAACTTAATTGGTACTTGTGTACTGTATAAAAGTTCTACTCTAATATCCTACTGAAAGTCTATGTCCATGTTAAAGGGATAGTTCACGTTCACCCAAAAACAAAAATTCTCTTATCATTTACTCACCACCATATGTATGACTTACTTTCTTCTGCAGAACACAGATTTTTAAAAGAATATTTCAACTCTAGGTCCGTATAACGCAAGTGAATGATGACCAAACTTTTGAATCTCCAAAAATAATGGCACATAATGTCAGCATAAAAGTAGTCCATAAGACTCCAGTGGTTACCATATCTTCAGAAGAGATATGACAAGTGTGGCTGAGAAACAGATCAATGTTTAAGTCCTGTTTTACTATAAATCTCCACTTTCACTTTTACATTCTGAAAGTGAAAGTGGAGAGATTTATAGTAAAAAAAGGATTGAAATATTGATCTGTTTCTCACCTAAAGTGATTGCATTTCTTCAGAATACATAGAGTAAACCACTGGAGTCACATGGATTACTTTTATGCTGCCTTTATGTGATTTTTGGAGCTTGAAACGTCTGGTCACCATTCACTTGCATTGTATGGACCTACAGCGCTGAAATATTCTTCTAAAATATTCGTTTGTGTTACACACATGAGGGTGAGTAAATGATGAGAGAATCTTCATTTTTTTGGGTGAACTATCCCTTTAATTGTCAACCTTACACTTTACATTTTCAATATGAACAATAGTAAACAGTTTCTGTTTCTGAAGCACAACAAGGAAGTTAGTGAATATTTTAAGCATCACTGAAAATCTACAATAATCATTTCTACAGTAATCCTACCTGACACATGTCCACTGACAGCGTGCTGTTTGAGGTCCTTTAATCACATGTTGATCACGCAGCTGCGGTCAACCTTGAACTCCGCTGCTGAGCAAGTCTCTTTCTGATTGGCTCAGAGAAACCAATTCAATCGCTGATTGGCTATCGTGCATTGCGTCACCGCTCCGACTGTCAACACAGGAAAAACATGGCGGCTCCCGAGAAAGGCATGGCCAGACTTACCGGTGTAAGCAATACTACTAGTTTTCAGAAAAAATCCCGCAGCAAATTAGTTTCTATCCCAGGAACCAGACCGTCTGTACAAAACGGGCAGCTCATAGTTTCCACCGGTGTCACCTCGCTTGACTACGTCATTGGTTAGTGAAATTAACTGGGTTGAAGCTCACTGTAAAGTGAATACGAACCGTATCGTTCATAATAACATCGCCTTGAACTTTACTCTGTAAACATTAACAATAAATTTAGCCTTTTGGAACTCTCCCATCCCTTCAAATGTCAGCGTATTTGTCACTTATTTAAGAGTATCTCACGGCATGTATTTGTAAACAAATAGGAGAATAGATTAAGCTGTTGTGTAAATTCCATGTGATATTTATATTATATGTCATAGCATGTAATCGATGTGAAGGTATGACCATAAAAATGTAAGAAATAATAATTGTATTTAGTCAAGGCAGGATTCTTATACTGACTGTACTGTACATTTTATCACTTTTTCATAGGTGGTGGCCTGGCAGTTGGAACCCTGCTACTTGTAGGTAAGCAATAAATGTCTTTATTCTGCCATGTTATTAGATGGTTCAAGACAATGATGGACTTTGCAGACAATTGATTGATTAGACTATTATTTTTATTTTAAAAGATAAAGAATGGTTAAATATATTGATATATGCTGAGTTTAGACTAATAGGGTCAATGTCAGCATGGGTAATAAAAGCTAGTAACTGTAAAGCTGGAGGTAAATAATGCATTGTTCTATTAGTAGTAAAAATAGATTTATTCTTTAGGCAAATGCAGTACAGATGCAGATAAAATATGTAATTATTCATTGTATTTGTATGGCAGGGAAGAAAGAGAATTTTTGTGTTAAGCCTAGCTGTGCATTTTTGAGATAACAGTAATTTTTTGGGTGAATGGTATTGGTTCTGATTTTTGACAAACTCAGGATTCAGGGGACAATTAAAAAAAAATTGCTAGTACTTTCTGTTAACTATTACTCGCACTGCATGCTTATTTAATAAAATATGGACATAATTTTAATAAATGGGCCACTTTTCTATAAAAAAAAAAAAAGTAAATGTAATCATACTTTGTACTCTTGTATATGACCGCAATAACTTCTAATTAATTACAGCTAATTCACCATTGCTCATTATTTTCAAAACATAGGCCTATTCATGAGGATCTCATATCTTTGCCTTTTATTTTCTTTCTATTCTTTTATCCTGCTTTCACTCCATTCGAAGTGGATTGGTCATGGTCCACTAGGGCCCT
Source organism: Myxocyprinus asiaticus (assembly GCF_019703515.2). Classification (NCBI taxonomy): domain Eukaryota; kingdom Metazoa; phylum Chordata; class Actinopteri; order Cypriniformes; family Catostomidae; genus Myxocyprinus; species Myxocyprinus asiaticus. The sequence goes on along the minus strand of NC_059345.1, from coordinate 17,105,943 downwards.
ATGAAATCTGTTTTATTTTTTTCCAGTTTCCATTTAATTTTTACCAAAATTCCGTGTTATCGGTTTTATTTTCTCAGAATTCCAGGTTTTAAAATGTTTATTACATTTTATCATTAAAAAGCTGTCTCAAACTAATGAATCAAATGAATTCATTGAATTTTAATCAAATGAAACTTTTCAACATACCATTGCATTATTTTTTATATAATTTACATTGCATATATTTTTGGTCAAATACAGTGCTGCATAGTAGAGCATCAGAGTATTAATGAAAGCAGTGATAAAACTCTTGTTTGAGATATTGCTTAAATGTAATTGTTATTGTTATATTATTATTATCATTATTATTAGTACTACTACTTCATTGAATATTACATTTTATTATACAGAAGTAAGATACTGTATTTCTGTCCCATTTTTCAATAATTAAATGGAGCTTTTATTTTAGCAGATGTTTTTGGAGGCTTTACTTCTCACCTCCAGTAAAGCAGTTCACTATATGGGCTAATGTGCTTATTAAACTGCTAAAGGCTATGATTTGATTATATAAATATATAGTCTGCATGTGCTGCACACTTCACAGTGAATAAATTGTCATTAATGCACACACAGAGTGCATGTGATGTTAATGATGCGGTTATGACTGGATTCCACAATTCTGTCCGTGTTTTCCGCAATGTGGATTTATCAAAAATGTATCAAATGCTGTCTATCTCACTTACCATAAATCTCACACAATAGACCCATATAAAAATAACAATGCTGTCTGTGAAAGTAGATCTTTATACATTCTGCAGTGGATGGAAATTATCTGTTTAAAGGGTGGAATATAGCTGTCTGAATTATATTAATTGTTGTCTCTTTTTATTTTTTCAAATTTCAGGTATTTGTAGCCTATGTTCCTTTCAGGTGTTTTTAACTTTAAAGGTTAGCATCAATTTTTTTTGTGTAGTTTTTCTGTTAAGTTTAAAAAAAAGAGCAGGTTTTTTTATTTTTATTTCAGTAAATACAGCAGTAATTAAAATGATAATATGAGTAGCTGTGGCCCCGGATGTTGTGCTTTTAAATCAGATTTGTACTACCAGTGCTATTGTGAATCAGTGGGACTCAGACGGCAAACATATGGAGCCAGGTGGTTGACCCACATTTTCCCCGCAGATCTGACTCACTCTGTGCACACACAGATTCCTACTGTCTTACACACACGTTAAAATACAACTTAAATTCTTTCACAAAAAAGAGCATTCATTTGTGCTGAAAGACGCCCTCTCTCCGTATTAAAAAAGATAGGAAGTCTGTAGAGGCACCTCCTCTAGATGCTCTTGAGTGACTGATATGTGCCAAAGTCTTGTTGTCTCAAAAGCAGAGATATGCACCCCTAACACATCACATCCCACCCCAAACACCCCCGCTAGGCTAATAGCACCCGCAAGTTTCATTTGTAAGGCGCCATAGAAACAGCACCACAATAGGCCCCATCTCGAGTAGGCCCATCTGGATGTCTTTTTTCAGGTCCACTGAAAGCCACAAATGCCTGCTGACCTAGAAACACATCAATAAGGGAGAGGGGAGTTCTTCCAGTGACAAATTGGAGAGCCGAGGAATGTTTTTTATTTTTTTCATTTGCTTGGTATGGATTATGAGAGGCATCCAGGTTTGTAGGCAAAACCAGGAAGTGGATGGATGTCCCACATTCTCTCCTGCTGTTGGAAGAATCTTTGAGAGATCACAAAGATGCTTTAGACCTGCGTGGGTCTGAGGGTGTTTGTTGGAAATAATGGAAAGTTGAAACTCTCAGAAACTGTGTGTGATAGGGAGGAAGAGGCAAACTGTCAGTGTTTCTGAGTGGGCCATTAACATGTGTCATTGGAGAACACTATGACAGGAAGTCAGAGTAATGGGCAGAGCTAAGTGATGTTAAGTGTCCAATTACAATAAAAAATTACAAGCTAATTTCACTGTCAAAAACTTTGCCAAGACCATGTGTTGTAAACTTTTTTTCATTTACATGGACATTAAATTAACAGTTAAATATACAGTAGAATAAATTGAACAGATTTTTATGCTCATTGAAAAATAAAGATTTGGCAAAATGTACTTATTAACCCCAAAAGTTTATTTGAAAAAAAAAAAAAAAGACTTTTGACCGATGAGGTTTCCATCAGGGAATTTTTTCTTTTTCAATAAAATTTAGCCACTTTAATAATATATGGTCATCTTTTTTTTTATTTTTTTTTTTTTTTTGCGTTTGTTACATTTTGTCCTGTAACCAACTTGGGTTTGGAAGTGGACACTTAACAAAAGCTTCTCTACAAAATTTGTCTATGCCATAAATTAACCATTAATTGTACAAAATGAGAAACTCCGGGCTCTGTCTGGGCTTAAACAGCTCGCTGTGCAGCTGGATCCTGGACTTCCTGTCAAGCAGACGCCAGTTGGTTAGAATAGGCAGCAACATCTCCTCATCTCTGACCCTCAACACTGGAGCCCCACAGGGCTGTGTTCTCAGCTCACTCTTGTATTCCTTGTACACACATGACTGTGTGGCAACACATAGCTCCAATGCCATCATAAAGTTTGCTGATGACACGACGGTGGTAGGTCTGATCACTGACAATGATGAAACAGCCTACAGAGAGGAGGTGCACACTCTGACACACTGGTGTCAGGAGCACAACCTCTCCCTCAACGTCAGTAAGACAAAGGAGCTTGTGGTGGACTTCAGAAGAAAAGACAGAGAACACAGTCCCATCACCATCAATGGAGCACCAGTGGAGAGAGTCAGCAGCTTCAAGTTCCTGGGTGTCCACATCACTGAGGAACTCACATGGTCCATCCACACTGAAGTCGTTGTGAAGAAGGCTCATCAGTGCCTCTTCTTCCTGAGACGGCTGAGGAAGTTTGGAATGAACCGCCACATCCTCACACGGTTCTACACCTGCACTGTAGAGAGCATCCTGACTGGCTGCATCTCCACCTGGTACGGCAATAGCACATCCCACAACCGCAAAGCACTGCAAAGGGTGGTGCAAACTGCCAGACACATCATCGGAGGTGAGCTTCCCTCCCTCCAGGACATATATACCAGGCGGTGTGTGAAAAAAGCTCGGAGGATCATCAGAGACTCCAGCCACCCAAGCCATGGGCTGCTCTCACTGCTACCATCAGGCAGGCGGTATCGCAGCATCAGGACCCACACCAGCCGACTCCATGATAGCTTCTTCCCCCAAGCAATCAGACTTCTGAACTCTTGATCTCCCACGATCAAATACATCAGCACTGCACTTTATTACTCTTACTCTTATATCTCACACCAGACTGTCATAAATTATATTATATTATATTATATTCTCTCTTAACAACTTACTATCAACCGACAGCCTGAATGTCAATACAGTACAATACAACCTACTGTACATTCTATATATACTATATAAAAAAAATTTTTTTTATTGAATAATGTGTATCTATATTGTGTGTACTGTATACTGTACAGTGTATGTTATTATTTGTATATTGTGTTGTGTGTAATTATGTGTATATTAGACTTTAAATTGTGTTGTGTTAATTTGATGTTATTGTAAATTAGTATATGTCTCATCACTGTCACGACTGCTATGTTGGAACTGCACCCAACATAGAATTTCACAAACCATTGCACTTGTGTATATGGCTATGTGACAATAAAAGTGATTTGATTTTGATTTGATTTGAAAAAGATGTTAGAATATCTTCTGTTTTTTAAGCTTCATAGCTATGTTGAATTGCTATTAAAGTATCAAAAAATATCAAACTACTGTACCAATTACTATTGCAGAATTTAGCAAATTTTGATCCATGACGGCAAATGAGATGAGGGTAATCAGAGTTTGGGACTGTACATTTTAAATGTGAAAATCTGCTAAAAGTGATGAGTACACTAGTACATAGATGACCTCAAAGCTAATAAACACAGACTAAAAGTCACAAAACTCTAATTTTGATTTCATGCTGTGTTTTCTAACACCTTGGCTACATTTCATTAATGCATATGTCCACACTGTTCCCTTTTTGTTTGCTCTGTAAATAGAGAGTAACAGTCAGTCTTTGTCCTTTCCCTCGATTCTCCTCAGTGATGACATGGAGACACAGGAGTGATTATCGCCTCTTTATGTTATATGGTCGGGTTGTTTTTGTTTGTAACTTTTTTTGCCTTTTTAATTATAGAGACAGTAGAGAAGAGGCAGGAAATTATGGGTTAGTTAGTATGCTTACATGCACAGTTACACTCACTGAGCAATTTATTGTTGTCCTAATAAAGTGCTCGACATGGTCTTCTTCTGTTGTAGCACATCCGCCTCGATGTTCGACATGTTGTGCATTCTGAGATGATATTCCGCTCACTACAATTGTACAGAGCGGTTATCTGAGTTACCGTAGCCTTTCTGTAAGCTCGAACCAGTCTGGCCATTCTCTGATGACCTCTCTCATCAACAAGGCATTTCCATCTGCAGAACTGCTGCTCACTGAATGTTTTTTGTTTTTGACACCATTCTGAGATAACTCTAGAGACTGTTGTGCGTGAAAGTCCCAGGAGATCAGCAGTTACAGAAATACTCAAACCAGCCCGTCTAGCACCAACAATCACGCCACGGTCGAAATCACTGAGATCACATTTTATCCCATTCTGATGGTTGATGTGAACATTAACCGAAGCTCCTGACCCATATCTGCATGATTTTATGCATTGCACTGCTGCCACATGATTTGCTGATTAAATAATCCCATTTATATGTAGGTGTAGAGGTGTTTCTAATAAAGTGTTCAGTGAGTTTATATTCAAGCTACAGCAGGTTTTTGCATATTCAAGCTACAGTCTTTATTCGTCTGTCCAAGTATACATGACACAATGCGTAATCTAATATTTGAAGGAAGGACGTCAGCTGAGGAAGTGTTAAATACATGCCATGTGTCACCTCTGTCTTTTGGAGCATGTACACAATGCTGAGGCCAATTGTGGTCCCATTACATGTTGGACGAAGCTGAACTACAATCGCATTATCTGGGTATGTTAGTCCGACTTTGCAAAACTCAGACTGGTACAGTTTCCGTCGGACTAAAGTGTTTATATTACATTTTAAGAAAGACAAATTATGGGTTTAGTGCAACTGAAATCGAACTTTTAAAGTGCATGTAAACGTACTGAGTGAGAGAGATAGGGTTACTGGGATTGGGACAAAATGCCGACCGGACTCAAACCCAATGAGGACCACAGCTCAAAATGTCTGAAGTATGCGCTAACCAATAGGCCACAGATCTGACAAATCGGTCATTATGATCTCCCCAGATAAAGAGCAGCCAGCACTCCTATCATTCTCTCTGATGGTGGACTGATCATTAACTCCATTATGATCCCGCTTCAGACGTACTGGCCTCCCGACTGAGACAAACAATGTGCCATTTATGACAGGCAAGAGGCTAGAGTGTATGCCATCACTAGAAACCAGAATAAACCATTTTTATCTCACTTCAGAAGAGGTTAGACAGGATTTACAGTATCTGATCTGATCATGGCATTCTTCTGACATATCACACATCAGGAGGCTTGAATGTTCTGTGATGTAATATGGTTTGAGTTGATATGTTCACCCTTGATGCTCGTTGTTTACAGAGGAGGACCGCTATGACAGCTACTCCCGTATGTTGCTCAAGTACTTCCTGGCAGAGGGAGTTGTGTGTGGACATGAACTCTTCCTGGCATCTGCCCGACATCACCCTGATGAGATCATGCAGGTAAGAACAAAACCAAAATCAAATCAGGTGTTCACACTTGGCCTGTTTGACACTTTTGCATTTGTCTACTCTAAGTGCATCAAGATCCATTTTTTACATTTGAATTCTCTTGTACAACTAATACCTGGCCCTCAGAATGATAAACCTAGATATATTTGATTCCTATGGGTCTTTATCAGTAAAATATTATCTTCAGTTTACAAGGGAACAGATAGGTGTTACAGGTGAAGACAATGCCTGAATTGTATTATCCTGATTCAAGATGGCTACCTCAAAGTCTTATTTATTTATTTGCCACTTTGAAACTGCTGCCTTTCTATGCTGCATCCTTATTTTATTGGCTATAGATTAAATTACCATTACGTCACACTACAGGTGGCCATGCTTCTGGGTTCTTTTGAGCAGCATATTTCAATGGTGTATACAGTTTACTGATTTAATGATGTAGGTTCGTTCTGAACTATAAACAAAACAAGTTTTAACTTGGTTCAAAAGACCTGTGTGGTTATGTCAGACATGTAACAGGTTGATAAATGCACATGCTCAAACACTTAAAGGAATATTCCAGGTTCAATGTAAATTAAGCTCAATCGACAGCATTTGTGGCCAGTTTAAAAATTTGAGATTTCTGGCAAACTTGCTGCAAATTGTCCACTCATTATTTTCACATCGCTCTTCGGCTCTATTTTCGTGAGTATGCAATGACTGCGTGCTATGTCTTATCCAATTTTTGTGAGAGTGCTAATAAGTGCAGGGCAAAGCGAAAGTGGGTGTGGGTGGGAGTGTTTGCGCTACTGTGGGTTTAGGCACGCATACTGTGGGTGTATTGTTTGTAAGTGAAGTGGCGCAAAGCGCAGTTTGCTATTTTCCTAAGAAATATGTCATTGCACTAAGACGTTTCAATACCACATCTTAACTCAAGCGCAAAGTCTAAATTCAGTTCCTGCATTTGCAGTTTGGAGATTTCACCAGCAGGTGGTAATAAAGTTCATGTCCAAAAATTGAAAGTACAGAATATCAAATTATGTCCCTTCAGTAGCTTTTGAAGCCATATGTTGAAACAAAAAATTATGAGATTTTTGTTGAACTTCCTAGAAGTCATGGTTTATTTTTTCAATTATTATTATTATTATTGTTATGTTTATATCTGTTATTATTCTTGTATATTTACAATGGTATTTATGATTTCATTTTGACTAGTAATTTCCCACCTGTCATAAAGTGATTTTTAAGTCACTGAAAAAGGGGCCGGTGGAAGAAGTTGAAGAGAGTAAAATGTTTGGATTTGGTATTATTTGTCTGACCACTTCGTTATTTTGATGATATTTTCATTTTGTTTGAAATGTAATTTGAATTTAGAATGTTTTTTGTGTGTGTGTGTGTGTGTGTGTGTGTGTGTGTGTGTGTGTGTGTGTGTTTCAGTACATTATTTTTATTTATTTTAATCAAAATTGACCGGTAGAAGTGAAGTGCATTCCGATTCAATCACAATCAATACTAGCCATGATTTGTGTGTAAGTAGATGAAAATGATTAATAATACTTACATTCTCTACAATTTAACGGAGCGTACATTCATATGAACCATGCGTAGAAAAGGAGCATGTCCCATTTAACAAGGGCGCAGTTAATGCGCAAAATAATGTAAATCCATATATCTATTCTTCTAATTCATTGCATATAGTCCATTTACACTACCAACTTCTTATGAATGTGCTGTCTTTGTTTATATTGCTGGTGCTGGACAGGGAGTGGACTGTATAGGATGGAGACGTGCCAGAGAAGAACCTTCCTTGACCGATTAGTGCCTTGTGTGCATGATTTCGCCAAACTCACCTGTGCCTAGACTTAGCGCTTGCTTACATGAAAATACCAAAAACCCTACAGCGCAATGCGCTCACATTGACTTATCATTAAATTAACCGGAAGTATCAGTGATTTTTAACATCTTGTCTTGACTTGAATTGTTTGATTGGACTGCCAAGACTTTTAATCACAAGATATCTTGTGTACAAAAGCAACTAAACATACTACAGAATAAAATAAAAAATGCACATAATAAGGTAGTCTGTCAACACTGTAGCATATTACTGTTTGAATGTGTTACGTAATGTGTTTAAAAAAATGCTAGGCAGTATTTAGTGTATACTGTGAAGTATGCAATAAATTAAATGCGCTAGTATTCCATTATGAGCATAGTCAGTGTTTTCTCTCTCTGTCTCTCTGTTCCCTATGACTGATACATGAATGTTTGTGTGAGAGAGCTCAGGGAGTCACCTGTGAGTGTTAAGGAGTCTCACCTTAATGACAGTGGACAGCAGTTCCTCTCTCTGGCCCCTGATTGGCCCCCAGTCAACACAAGCTTAATGATGGCCTGTTATTGACCTTCAAACTGCTCCTGCAATGAGCTGTTACTTGTGAAACATTCTCCTATTTTTGTTATTGTTTAATCTGTATGCAAATTGAGTGAGGTGACCACACCTTCATTTTGTAATTTCTTGGCACTAACGACTTCAGGATCAACTCTGTTGTTTAAAAAAACAGCTTCTGAAGTGCTAATGTGTTTAATTATTTAGCCTTGTTAATCCAGGTCACTGCACAAATGCATTTCCCCTTTTCACAGGTGAGCTCTTGCCAAGAAAGTGTCTCAATCTAGATTTAATTTATTAGCATCTAGATAAAATTTAAAAGCAGCAGCACACACACAAATTGATCAGGTAATTCTGTATTGCGACGTTCTGTTATTAACTGTTTAATTATTTTTAAATTACAAACAAATCAGACTTTTAAAATATGTTATTAAAATGTACTGTTCCCATTTTTAATGCTTCTTTAAAGCTTGAAAAATGAACTTTATGTAAAAAGATGTCTCGCAATATTCCGAGTGCATTTGTGGACTGTAAAATTCTGTAAAAAAGGAATAGTTCACTTAAAAATTATAATTCTCTCATCATTTACTCACCCTCATGCTGTCTCTAACTCATATGACTTTTTGTCTCCTGCAGAACACAAACAAAGATATTAAAGATATGAAGGATGTATGATATGTTTTTGTCCATACAAAACAAGTCAGTAGGGTCAAAACCTTTCAAGCTCCAAAAAAGGACATAAAGGCAGCTTAAAAGTAATCCATACCATTTGAGTGGTTTAATCCATGTCTTCTAAAGCGACAGGATTGCTTTGGGTGAGAAACAGACAAAAATGTAATTCCCTATTATAGTCAATTAAAGGGATAGTTCACCCAAAAAATCATTTACTCACCCTCATGCCATCCCATATATATTTGACTTTCATCTGCAGAACACAAACAAAGATTTTTAGGAGAATATCTCAGCTCTGTAGGTCCATACAATGCAAGTGAATGGTGGCCAGAACTTTGAAGGTCCAAAAATCATAAAGGTAATCAATACAACTCCAGTGGTTATATCCATATCTTCAAAAGTGATAGGATAGGTGTGGGTGAGAAAAAGATCAATATTTAAGTTCTTTATTTACTATTAATTATCCTCCCTGCCCACTAGGTGGCGATATGCACAAAGAATGTGAATCGGCAAAAACAAAAGAAGAATGTGAAATTGAAAGTGGAGATTTAAAGTAAAAAGGACTTAAATATTGATATGTTTCTCACCCATACCTATCAAATTACTTCTGAATATATCGATTTAACCACTGGAGTCTTGTGGATTATTTTTTATCCTGCCTTTAAATGCTTTTAGGAGCTTCAAAGTTCAGGCAACCATTCACTTGCATTGTGAGGACCTACAGAGCTGAGATATTCTTCTAAAACTCATTGTTTGTGTTCAGCAGAAGAAAGAAATTCATACAAGTTTGAGACAGCATGAGAGTGAGTAAATGATGAGAGAATTATCAGTTTTGGTTGAACGATCTCTTTATCTTAATTTATCTTCTTTATTATGCACACCAAAATCTTTATTTATCTTCCATTTAATCAAATACATTTTTGTAAATTAATAAAAGCGATGCATAAGTGAATTTATTAAGTATAGTTTTGTACACAAAGTTGCACTGGGAGCAAAAAAGTAATAATTTATTGACATCATTTTTGCTTAGATTTTTTTTCCATCTGTTTAAAATATATGCAAGTTACTATTTGCAAATTATTACCATTAATAAGGTCTTTATCAAACTATGTAGGACTGGAATACTTTAATACTTTTTGCCAAATAGCACTAACAGCATTTTAGCAATTTGTTGTTTGTTTACCTTGCAATGTAGGAACTCCCTTCATTGATTGTGGATGATGTTGCCAATCTGAAAACCAATGAGGGTCAGCCTCAGCCATGTAAACCAGAAAATCCAGACACAATGAAAATCGCCTGGCGCTACCAAAACCAGCCCAGAGTTCAGGTAAAAGACAATCTTTAGGGCAGTCAGTCCTTTTGATTCAACGAAACACACTGAAGAATCAACCCTTCATACACATTTAAATGTATTAGAATCTGTCAAAGATGGTCATTGCTGAAATGCTTTAAAAGCTTTATCAAATTATAGTTCCCTTTATATATTTTATTTCTGCATTTTGATTTAGATAAAGCACAAACAATTTCATCAAAATAAATTCAAGCATTACTTACAATAGAGATTTATATATTTGCTCTGATATATTTGATTTTAGTCAAATCATGAAGAAATGCACCATGAAACTTGACATATGAATAAATTATTTTCGTACAATTTGGATTATATATATATATATATAAAAAAAAAAAAGCACAAATGTAATGTTTTATCTACTGCCTCTGCCACAGCTCCATCAAAAACATTTGTGTCGGAAGTACATTGGGCATCTGTATTTGGTTGATTTTTGAAAATAGGTCAATAATTGCATTTTGGATAAAAGATGAACGCACAATACACTGGGTTATGTTAGTGTCTGTGTTACACATATTACATGTTGCTAAGATTAAAGGAATATTTCAGGTTCAACACAAGTAAAGCTCAATTAACAGCATTTGTGGAATAATGCTGATTACCACAAACTCATTTTGACTCGTTCCTCCTTTTCTTTAAAATAAGCAAAAATCTGGATTACAATGGAAGTGAATGGGGCCAATCCATAAATGTTACAATACTCAATGTTTCAAAAGTATAGCCACAAAGCGTAAACAATATGCATGTTAAAATTATTTTAGTGTAATAAAATCACTTACTAACTTTTTCTGTGTAAAGTTATATCCAATTTTACAACTTAAACTCTAAAAAAACAAATGTAAAAATGACAATTTAAACAACTTTACAGCTCAAATAATACACAAATTTTAACAGAATAATTCATGTAAGTGCTTTTATAAAATCATAAGCTTCGCATTTCTGCCTTTTAACCCTCTAAAAATTGGCCCCCATTCAATTCCATTGTAAATGCCTCACTTTTACCCAGATTTTTGCTTTTTTTTTTTTTTTAAAAGAAAAGGAGGGACAAGTCAAAAATAAAGTTTTGTGGTAATCAACATTATGCCACTAATGCTGTCGATAGAGCTTAACTTGTATTGAACTTGGAATATTCCTTTAATTACCATGCAAGTAATAATAATTACACAGTAAGTACATATAGTTCATTAGTATTTCTCAGTAATTAGACAGTTTGTAAATACATAGTACCATTAACACTGTAAAACAAGTGTGACCTTATGGGGTAAATTCCAGTTTTAAAAACAGTATTTGTAATTTTTGTTGTTTCACTGTCATTTTACACCCCTAACTATCATATTTAATAAATAACGAATTTGTAAGCAGTTACCGATAAACATTTTGATATGACTTATTCATTATTTGCCCTTTAAAACTGTTTCCCCCATCTGTCCCCCACAGTTCTCTCCAAGGCGTTGTGTTATAAAGGCTAAGAAAGTGTGTTTGTGTGTGGGGGAAGGGGGTAGTTTTCAGTAATAAATATATCAGTTCCTTTCCACCCAGCAACGTGAATGGGCTTTCGCTGCTCTCATTCACAGTTTAGGTGGATTACTCACGCTTAGCTGGTTATAGGTGGACTTAAACCCAGAGGAGACAGGAGGACATGGAGGTTCTATTCAAGCTCAAGCCCATTACAATGAAACAGCACCCTCCAGTACCCCCAAATCCCCTCAGAGCCCTCGCTGTGGTGTCCGCGCGCCCCTCTTTCTTCCGCTTTCAGAAAAGATCCCTCCCGCCTGCCTGTAATCCAGATTGCTATGGAGATTAGGGGGGACACGGCACCCCAAAAGATTTCACACTTTCCCTCGTTTTTGGACGACTTTCAATCTCTCTCTTCTCTCGCTTCTTCCGTTCTCTTCTTTTTTCTCTACTCAGTCTATTTTGTGTATTTAGTATTTTCGTATTTCTTTTCCTCACCCTTCCTCTTTTTTTGACCACCTCTTCCTATTTACTCAGCAAAGCCAAAATGTTCTCATTTGGTGCTAGGTGAGTGTTCATTTTTGAATCTGAGATGTAAGTATTTGCTCTAACAATGATTCAATTGCGAAATTGGAATCTGGTCACAGTGTGGTTCGATTTCACAATTTTGGTGCGAATTTGGTAGAATTACATATAGTAAAAGAAATGAACTTATTAATATAGTAATTAGAATTGATTATTAGTCATTATAATTGATTATTATACATTGAATTTTCATTGTCAGATCAATGAATTGAGGCATTCTACACCCCTTTTACTGTCTTCCCTTATTTCTTTTACTTTCCTGTCCTTTTTTTCTATCACCCTTTCTTCCTCCTTGTATCAGAGGGGATACTTACCCTCCTTAACCTTTTTCATACCTCTGTCTTCCTCACAAAGCACTAGCAAATCTAGTAAGGGATTTGCATCCTAAATATAGAGCGTCCCCCTCTATTCTTTTCCTCAATGGAGACACCAGATCAAAGTTCAGACAGTGAAGACCCATCCCGTAACGTTAAAGGGGTCGCCAGAACCTGCCCACTAAACGATGAGGAGATCCAAGCTGTTAGTATCAGAATGAGGTGCTGAAACACAGAAGAATCGCTGATCCAGATCAGGAGAAGATTAGGGGCTCACCTCACAGTGGTGCCCCCTGCTCATTAGAAACTCTGGAGGAAAATCCAGACCCCCTCACAACTCCAGGAAAACATCTGCCCATGTGCAAGTGTGTTTTTCTAA